>NC_133334.1:25038293-25198293 GCF_042186555.1 Aquarana catesbeiana
CAGCACTGAATCTTATTGATCCAAGAAGAGGAATAGTCACTGTTTTTATGTAGAGTATTTAAATTTTTAGTATTGTTCGATGTCGCACAGACTGTGCTCGTGTTGTACTGTACGATACCACATACTTGATTGGAAAAAAAAATAAAAGGAATATAATTTAAATGCAGACTGTGTGATCTATCTTGCCTAACACTTACTCTTTATAGTCTACAGTGCCTTGAAAAAGTATTCATACCCCTTGACATTTTCCACATTTTGTCATGTTACAACCAAAAAACGTAAATGTATTTTATTGGGATTTTATGTGATAGACCAACACAAAGTGGCACATAATTGTGAAGTGGAAGGAAAATGATAAATGATTTTCAAATAAATATGTGAAAAGAGTGAGGGGGCATTTGTATTCAGCCCTCTTTTACTCTGAAACCCCTCACTAAAATCTAGGGGAACCAATTACCTTCAGAAGTCACCTAATTAGTAAATAGTCCACCTGTGTGTAATTAAATCTCATGTAAATACAGGGGTGTGAATACTTTTTAAAGGCACTCTAGGTAAACACAAGCACTACAACCTCATATAACACATTACAGTTGTGCTGAAAAAAAGTTTGCATACCCTGGAAGAAATGGTGAAATTTTGGCATTTGATATTGAAAATATGACTAATCGTGGTAAAAAACTGTCTTTTATTCAAGGAAACAGAAATCGCCCAAATGACCCTCGTCAAAAGTTTACATACTCTAGAATGTTTGGTACAGACATAGAAGGTGGCACACACAGTTTAAAATGGCAATTAAAGATTAATTTCCCACATTTGTGGCTTTTTACATTACAATTCGTGTCTGTGTATAAATAGTCAATGAGTTTGTTAGCTCTCACTTGGATGACTTAAGCAAGCTAGACACTGAGCCATGAGGAGGTAGAAAAGAACAGTCAAAAGACCTGCGTAACAAGGTAATGGAACGTTGTAAAGATGGGAAAAGGATATAAAAAGATACCCAAAGCCTTGAATATGCCAGTCAGTACTGTTTAACCCCTTAAGAAGTGGAAAATTCAGGGCTCTTTTGATACCAAGCCAAGGTCAGGTAGACCAAGAAAGATTGCAGCCACAACTGGCGGAAGAATACAAAGAAAGGATACAAAGAAAAACCCACAGGTAACTTCAAAAGAAATACAGGCCGCTCAACAAAGACAGTGTGGTTGTTTTTAAGGCGCACAATTCAACGATACTTGAACAAAAAAGAGCTGCATGGTTGAGCTGCCAGAAGGAAACCTTTACTGCGCCAATGCCACAAAAAAGCTCAATGAGGCATGCCAAGGTGTTGTTGGGCATATTGTAACCAGGCTTTTCTGTGGAACTTGTGCAGTAAAGGCTTCCTTCTGGCAACTTGACCATGCAGCTCTTTTTTGTTCAAGTATCATCGTATTGTGCTCCTTAAAAACAACCACATCGTCTTTTTCCAGAGAAGTATTTCTCCTGAGGTTACCTGTGGGGTTTTTCTTTGTATCCTGAACAATTACTATGGCAGTTGTGGTTGAAATCTTTCTTGATCTACCTGACCTTGGCTTGGTATCAAGAGATCCCCAAATTTTCCACTTGTTATTAAATGATTGAACAGTACTGACTGGGATATTCAAGGCTTTGGATATCTTTTTATATCCCTTTCCATCTTTGTAAAGTTTCATTACTTTGTTAAGCAGGTCTTTAGACTGTTCTTTTCTGCTCTCCATGGCTTAGTATCTAGCCTGCTTAGTGCATCCATGTGAGAGCTAACAAACTCATTGACTATTTATAAACAGACACTAATTGCGATTTAAAAAGCCACACATGTGGGAAATTAACCTTTTAATAGCCATGTAATAATAAATGGCTTCATGTGATCACTATACTTGAATATAAGTATATTTTTTTGGCATGATCAGTCATATTTTCAATACTAATGCCAAAATTTCACAATTTCTGCCAGGGTATGCAAACTTTTGAGCACAACTGTATATAATTGTAAAAGTTATATTTAATATTTTTAAGTCTGCAGCTTGCATTAGAATAATATCTGGTCCTTGTTTAGGCCCTTCCTGTTACAGGGTGACAACGCTCTGTCCCTGTCTCTCAATTGTGCTCCTGCGTTGTCACTCTATTACATAGGCCGCTGACATGTTCTTATTCTATGACCTGTCCCTCTCAGTCTATGACATGTTCATCTCAGTCTATGACTTGATCCTCTTCAGTCTGACATATCCCTCTCAATCTATGACATGTCCCTTTCTGTCTATGACATGACCCGCTCAGTCTATGACATGTTCCTCTCAGTCTATGACATGTTCCTCTCAGTCTATGACATGTTCCTCTCAGTCTATGACATGTTCCTCTCAGTCTATGACATGTTCCTCTCAGTCTATGACATGACCCCCTCAGTCTATGACATGACCCTCTCAGCCTATGACATGACTCTCTGACATGTTCTTCTCAGTCTATCGCATGTTCCTCTCAGTCTATTACAAGTCCCTTATAGTCTATGACAGTGGTCTCCAAGCTGTGGCCCAGGGGGCCGGGTGTGGTCCTTTGCTTGCCTTTATCCAGCCCTTGGGGCACTATTCCTCCTACTGACACCAACAACGGAGCTCGCCTTTATCTGGCCCTTTGTCCACTATTCCTCCCACTGACAGCAAAAGGCAGTACATTATTCTTTCCACTGACATCTATGATGGGGCACTATTCCTTACCCTGATACCAACAATGGGGGGGGGGGGGGGGGGGGGGATTCCTCCCTCGAATAACCATGATGGGGCATTCTTTACTCTTTTTGATTCCAGGACATTTTTTACTCTCACTGGCCACAGTCCATCCCCCTCAAACTCTGAAGGAGCGTAAACTGGCCCTTTGTTTAAAAAGTTTGGAGACCCCTGGTCTATGACCTGTCCAGTCTTCTGCAGCTATTTTCACTGCCAGCTCCTCTTTTCCCAGTAGAATGTGAAGTTTCCTTGTCTTCTCCTTAGAGGTGAGTCTGGGGTGAGAGCTTTGTGTCTCTAGAAGTGTCTCTCACTGCTGAGTACTTGGAGCACCATACCAGGACGTTTGCCCCATCCTCCAGCCGCCCCTGGTCACAATGCTGCCACAGTCTATTCTCCTTGAGCTTGTAGGTCTGTCTATGCCATTTCGATTTTATATCCAGGCTGTGCGCAATCAGTCTGTACAGGTTCAGGGCCAGTCTTTCTTTGGGGTCTTGTAGCATCTCCCAGTATGGGAACAATTTGTAGTTCCTCTATAGTAACCGCCGGTAAGTAGTTCGTTTCTGTAAGTTGGTTATTTAATTTCTCCATTCTTTTTGTAAAGTATGCAAAACTGTACACCCCACAAACAAAAATTAAATTTCAGTAATACCACCCTGCAACTAAGAACTATTTTTAGAGAGAGGGCACATTTTTCGAAGCACTCGCTGCACAGTAAGTGGAAAGGGGAACTTGTTTCTGGTGGGAACCTCCTGTTGGTTACACCCCTGTTGCCTCAGAGTGATGAATGGCCTCTATTTATTAAACCACCCTAATTTCACACACCCAGTTTAGTACTATGGAGTTTATTAACCGTCATGTGCAAAATTTTATGTGTTTTCCTTTGGAATTTCTCTTTCTCCATAGTTCCATTTCTCTCTCTTCATCTTTCTTCCTCCCTTTCCTTCTCTTCCTCTCTCTCTCAAATTCTTCACTGATACTCTCTAAATCCTTCTTCCCTTCTCCCTCATATCTCTCTCCTCCCTCTCACTCTTTTCTCTCCCCCTTTCTCGCTCCTTTTGTCTCTTTCCCAATTTTCTTTTCTTTCTCTCTCCCTCACTCCTTTCCTTTCTCTCGCTGACGCCTTTAATTTTCTCTTTTCCCTCTTTTTCTCTCTCTCTCTCCTTCCCTTTTCTTCACTCTTTCTTTCTCTCTCTATCCTACCTTCTTTCCACCTCTCTCTATATCCTCCTTCCCTTTTCTTCCCTTCTTTCCCTTCTGCACCTTGCATTAGAATAATATTCGGTCCTTGTTTAGGCCCTTCCTGTTACAGGGTGACAACGCTCTGTCCCCGTCTCCCAATTGTGCTTCTGCGTTGTCACTCTATTACATAGGCCGCTGACATGTTCTTCTTATTCTATGGCAAGTCCCTCTCAGTCTATGACATGTTCATCTCAGTCTATGACTTGACCCTCTTCAGTCTGACATATCCCTCTCAATCTATGACATGTCCCTTTCTGTCTGACATGTCCCTCTGTCTATAACATGACCCGCTCAGTCTGACATGTTCTTCTCTGTCTATGATGTGTGCGCAATCAGTCTGTACAGGTTCAGGGCCAGTCTTTCTTTGGGGTCTTGTAGCATCTCCCAGTATGGGAACAATTTGTAATTCCTCTATAGTAACCGGTAAGTAGTTCGTTTCTGTAAGTTTGTTATTTAATTTCTCCATTCTTTTTGTAAAGTATGCAAAACTGTACACCCCACAAACAAAAATAAAATTTCAGTAATACCACCCTGCAACTAAAAACTATTTTTAAAGAGAGGGCACATTTTTCAAAGCACTCGCTGCACAGTAAGTGGAAAAGGGAACTTGTTTCTGGTGGGAACTTCCTGTTGGTTACACCCCTGTTGCCTCAGAGTGATGAATGGCCTCTGTTTATTAAAACACCCTAATTTCACCCACCCAGTTTAGTACTATTGAGTTTATTAACCGTCATGTGCAAAATTTTATGTGTTTTCCTTTGGAATTTCTCTTTCTCCATAGTTCCATTTCTCTCACTTCATCTTTATATCTCTCTTTTCATCTTTCTTCCTCCCTCTCCCTCTCTTCCTCTCTCTCAAATTCTTCACTGATACTCTCTCTAAATCCTTCTTCCCTTCTCCCTCATATCTCTCTCCTCCCTCTCACTCTTTTCTCTTCCCCCTTCTCACTCCTTTCGTCTCTTTCCCAATTTTCTTTTCTCTCTCTCTCCCTCTCTCCTTTCCTTTCTCTCGCTGACACCTTTAATTTTCTCTTTTCCCTCTTTCTCTCTCTCTCTCTCTCTCTCCTTCCCTTTTCTTCACTCTTCTTTCTCTCTCTATACTACCTTCTTTCCACCTCTCTCTATATCCTCCTTCCCTTTTCTTCTTTCCCTTCTCTTCTTTCCTTCTCTCCTTCCTTCCTTCTCCTTTCTTCTCTCTTTATTACTCTCTCTATCCTCTTTCTGTCCCCTCTCACTATCCTTCCCTTCTCTTACTTTCCCTTCCCTTCTCTCTCACTCTCTTTCCTTCACCCCCTCTTTCTTTCTCAATCTCTTTCATACCTTTTCCCACCCCTTCTCTTTTCCTCACTCTCTCTTTCCTTTTCTCCCTCTATTCTCCTCATCAATCTCTCGCTCTCTCTCCTTTCCTTTCACACCAGCTCCCACCGCTTCTTTCCTTTTCTCTCCTTTCCTTCTTTCTTTCCTCCTTCCATTTTCTTCTCTCCTTCTCTCTCTATCCTTTTTCTGTCCCCCTTTTGCCTTCTTCCATCCCCTTCTCTTTTCTTCCATTCCCTTTTCTTTTCTTCCCTTCCTTTCTCTTCTCTTTCTGTTTGTCTATCCTTCTCCCCCCCCCCCTCGCTCTTTCAGGGGCGGATCCAGAGCCTAGTCTCGGGAGGGGCACTTCCAGAAATATATATTTTTTTTGCGGACAATTTATCGGGGAAATGGCTGTTGTTGGTGCTTTAATCATCCCAGCACCATGGTTTGGTGACATTGGTGTCATGCGGATTGGTGTCTGGATGATTGAAGCGCATTATTTCTATTATTACATTGTAATATAAAATGAAATCATTCAACTCACCATAATGCAGAATCAGTGGGAACCCCGAGCGTGTCAACTGCCACCGTCGCCTGCCACATTTTGTGGATTGTCACTTGCCTGCCACCAGATGCAGATTGACACCTGCCACATGTTGCGGATTGTCACTTGCTACATCAGGTGCCACTAGATGTGGATTGTCACTTGCCACACCTTGTGGATTGTGACTTGCCACGTCACCTGCCACTGGATGCAGATTGTCACTTGCCACGTCATATGCCACACATTGCGGATTGTCACTTGCCACGTCAATTGCCACTAGATGCGGATTGTCACTTGTCACGTCATATGCCACACATTGCGGATTGTCACTTGCCACGTCAATTGCCACTAGATGCGGATTGTCACTTGTCACGTCATATGCCACACATTGCGGATTGTCACTTGCCATGTCATCTGCCACTAGATGCGGATTGTCACTTGCCACGTCATATGCCACACATTGCGGATTGTCACTTGCCACGTCATATGCCACACATTGCAGATTGTCACTTGCCACGTCATCTGCCACCAGATGTGGATTGTCATGTGCCAGGTAGGGTGGTGTTTTGCTTGTTTCCTTGTCCCAGAGACAGGCAGCAGAGAGATAATGTAATCTCCCTGCTGCCCACGGTACCTGCACAGTGAGGTTAATGCAGAGATGTGGGGGCGGTGAGAGATGATGTCATCTCTCTGCTCCCCTGCCCGTCGGCTCGCTAATTGGCCGGCCACCCCCACACACCTAGCCTGCTCAGCCTCGGTCTCACCAGCCCATCCACACACGGAGCCGCCCGGCCAATCCGCTCTCTCTCCTGCCTGCCTGCCCGCCCTCACACGGAGCTGCCCAACACTCCCGCGGAGCCGCCCGCTCTCTTATCCGCCCGTGGTGGAGCCGCCCGCTCTCTGAGCCACTCGCAGCGGAGGCAGAGCCGCCCGCAGAGCTCACCTGCACGGCCTGCAACAGATTTCTCGGGGGTGGCAATTGCCCCGTTGCTCCCCCCCTGGATCGGCCCCTGCGCTCTTTTTCAATCTTTCAAACCAGCTCCCACCCATTCTCTTTCTCTCCTCTCCTCTCCTCTCTCTCTCTCATTCTCTCTCTCATTCTCTCTCTCTCTCCCCTCTCTTTCTCTCTCTCTCTCTCTCTAGTTTACGCTTTCTTTCTCTCTTTATCCTACATTCTCTATCCACCTCTCTATTTTCCTTCCCTTCTACTTTTCTCACTCACTCTCTTCCCTTCTCTCTCCCTCTCCTTCTCTTTTTCCTTCTTCCCTTCTCTTCTCTTTCTTTCTTTTTATCCTCTTTCTGCCCCCTCGCCCTACCCTTCTTCCCTTCCCTCCCTTCTCTTTCCCTCCCTTCCTTTCCCTTCTCTTTTACTCTGTCTATCTTTCTCCTCTCTCTTTCTCAGTCTCTTTCACACCATCTCCCACCCTTTCTCCCCCCTTCTCCTTTCCTTTTCTCTCTCACCTTCACCTTTCTTCGCTCTTTCTTTCTCTCTCTCTCTCTATCCTTTTTATCCCTTCCCTTCCCTTCTCTTCTCTTCACTTCTCTTCCTTTCTCTTCCCTTTTCTCACTCTCGCTCTCTCCTTTCCTTCTCCCTCTTTCCTTCTACCCTTTTCATACCATTTCCCACCCCTTCTCTTTTCCTCACTCTCTCTTCTTTCCTTTTCTCCCTCTATTCTCCTCATCTCTCTCTCTCTCTCTCTCTCTCTCTCTCTCTCTCTCTCTCTCTCTCTCTCTCTCCTTTCCTTTCACACCAGCTCCCACCACTTCTTTCCTTTTCTCTCCTTATCTTCTTTCTTTCCTCCTTCCATTTTCTTCTCTCCTTCTCTCTCTATCCTCTTTCTGTCCCCCTTTTGCCTTCTTCCATCCCCTTCTCTTTTCTTCCATTCCCTTTTCTTTTCTTCCCTTCCTTTCTCTTCTCTTTCTGTTTGTCTATCCTTCTCCCCCCCCCCACCCCCTCGCTCTTTTTCAATCTTTCAAACCAGATCCCACCCATTCTCTTTCTCTCCTCTCCTCTCTCTCTCTCATTCTCTCTCTCATTCTCTCTCTCTCTCTCTCTCTCTCATTCTCGCTCTCTCCCTCTCCTCTCCTCTCCTCTTTCTCTCTCTCTCCCTCACTCTCTCTCTCTCTCACTCTCTCACTCTCTCACTCTCTCTCTCACTCTCTCTCTAGTTTACGCTTTCTTTCTCTCTTCCCTTCTCTCTCCCTCTCCTTCTCTTTTTCCTTCTTCCCTTTTCTTCTCTCTTTCTTTCTTTTTATCCTCTTTCTGCCCCCTCGCCCTACCCTTCTTCCCTTCCCTCCCTTCCCTTTCCCTCCCTTCCTTTCCCTTCTCTTTTACTCTGTCTATCTTTCTCCTCTCTCTTTCTCAGTCTCTTTCACACCATCTCCCACCCTTTCTGCCCCCTTCTCCTTTCCTTTTCTCTCTCACCTTCACCTTTCTTCGCTCTTTCTTTCTCTCTCTCTCTCTATCCTTTTTCCCCCTTCCCTTCTCTTCTCTTCACTTCTCTTCCTTTCTCTTCCCTTTTCTCACTCTCGCTCTCTCCTTTCCTTCTCCCTCTTTCCTTCTACCCTTTTCATCTTTTTCTTCCTATCTCTCTTTCTAACCCCTCCTTCCCTTCCCTTTTCTTCCCTTCCTTTCTCTTCTCTTTTGCTCTGTCTATCTTTCTCTCCCTCTCTTTCTCAATTTCTTTCACACCATCTCCCAACCTTTCAATTTCCCTCTTATTTTTTTATGCTCAAAGTTTTATACTGTAGTAATTAGAAAGACACCCTTGCATTTATAAGTAAATAGTTTTAATTAAATTTGAGGATAACCTCCATTTGATGAACCCAAATAGACAACTGGATAAACCTCGGTTCAGCATAGTTTTTTTTTTAACCTGAATTCCAGCAACTGGTTAAAAAAAAAAAAAAAAAAGCCCACATGGCTAGAGATAGTACAGGTTCAGTGTAGAGAACCCTTCCATATGGGTTGTCCATTGTGTGCCCATGGTATCCTATGTAAGGTTATAAATATATACAGTACATACATTTATATCCTTATTTACAGTATAGTTAATTCTTAAATGTTAACTTGTCAAGATCTCTTCATAATGGTGGTCCTCAATACTCCTTATACATGTTGTATTATTATTATTATGCACACTTATGTTATATGTTTATTTGATGGCATTATTTGCAATGGACAAATATATCCCCTGAAGAAGCCCAATGGGGGGAAACATGTCGGGACTCTGCCAACCATGTCAAATAGGAACTATATGAGATGACTTTCCAAATGTTTTTATATTGACCAATTATGTATATCATTTTTTTCTTTTTCTTTTTTTTGTTATATACTTTTTTTAATCATGTTTACAAATAAATAACGGATTTTAATACAATTGTGTATATTATATATTAGCACCTTTAAAAATTCTTGCATTTTCCTTATACAAGTAGTTGTTTTTATACTCTCAGTACTCGAATCTCAGTGTATACTTTCAGTGAAAGAAGCAGCTCCAATTCTTGTTTAAAAGTTGTCCTGTTTTCTGCTTTTTCAGTTTCCTCTTCTTTCTTTTGGCTCTTTCATTATTATCTCCGTTTTCCAGACAGCTAGGGATTTTTTACGTCACTGGTTTCCACCCATTGTTGTCCTGTATGAGGAACACGGAGACTTTATGAATCGATGCCCTCCTTCCCAGGTTTCATTGTTGAAGTGTGGAACGACAGACGTTCACACATAGTTCATCCACCCACCAGAGAGGATTACAGGATCAGCCAGCTGAAAACTATAAACCAAACATGGATTCTCACCTTGGTTTTACGTTCATACTCTTGTCGCTCTTCCTAAGGATAAACCTAAACTTCAGTTCTATAGATATAAAAGGTATGTAATATGTAACTTCATTTTTTTGTTCATATATTTTGGAAATGAAGAGTGGCCCCACGTTCTACTCACAGACAAAGACAGATGGTTTTCTACTAACAAACCTTGAAGATGGAAAAATAATGTTGTTTAAAAAAAATACCAGCTACTGGAAATTGGAATTCATGAGTTATGTAAGAAGATGCCATGGGTATCTTTTCTAAAATCTGAAATTCTGAAATTCTCAACCAAAAATTGGGGAATAGAAATTAAATGGATGTTTAGCCCACCATGTGTGGTTTAAAGGAAAAACAGCAAATGCTACTTATTCTTCACCAAGAGTTCGGTGTCCAATGGAGTATCTGACCTGACTATCACAAATTGTAAAAAATGTAAAATTGCTGTTATTGAAATTGTTGATGAAGTCCAGTGGAGGGTCATGTTGAAGTTGTTGTGTCCTATGTATAAAGTATAATAGATTTGCATTATCATCATGTCCAGTGGTTGGTCATGTTGGGGGTGTAGTGTTCTATGTATAGAATGTAATAGATTTGTATGATGGTCATGTCCAGTGGTGGGTCATGTTGGGGGTGTAGTGTTCTTTGTATAGAGTGTAATAGAATTGTATATTGATCATGTCTAGTGGTGGGTCATGTTGGAGGTGTAGTGTTCTTTGTATAGAGTGTAATAGAATTGTATTATGATCATGTCCAGTGGAGGGTCATGTTGGAGTTGTAGTGTTCTATGTATAGAGTATAATAGAATTGTATTATGATCATGTCCAGTGGTTGGTCATGTTGGGGGTGTAGTGTTCTATGTATAGAGTGTAATAGAATTGTATTATGATCATGTCCAGTGATGGGTCATGTTGGAGGTGTAGTGTTCTATGTATAGAGTATAATAGAATTGTATTATGATCATGTCCAGTGGTCGGTCATGTTGGAGGTGTAGTGTTTTATGTATAGGGGGTAATAGAATTGTATTATCACCATGTCCAGTGGTGGGTCATGTTGGAGGTGTAGTGCACTTTGTATAGAGTGTATAAGGATTGTTTTATGAACATGTCCAGTGGTGGGTCATGTTGAGGGTGTAGTGTTCTATGTATAGAGTATAATAGAATTGTATTATGATCATGTCCAGTGGTAGATCATGTTGGGGGTGTAGTGTTCTATGTATAGAATGAAATAGAATTGTATTATGGTCATGTCCAGCTGGTGGTCATGTTGGAGGGTCAGGTTACTTTTCAAGGGTTTAATTTTTTGTGTTTTTTGTAGACTGAAATATCATCTTCCATATTAGTATAGTCTTCTATATTAGAATGTAAATTATATATTTCCCAGCAATCATTTTGAAATGAAAGGTTGCTATGTCAGATTATACAGCTCAGAGTTATTATCTTTAAATCACACATTTGAGAAGTTCATGTGAGCAGACATCATGTTTTAATACTTTAGAAGATCTGCTAAGGCTGGGTTCACACCATTGGATGAGGGTTCTCCGCATCCAATTTGCAATAGCAGGAGATTTTGACCGGCTCTCTATGGAGCCGATTCACATATCTCTGCAGCAGGTCCAGTGCGTTTTGTATCTTTTGGTCCGTTTCAGGCCCACAATTCAGGCTGAAATCGGACCTGAAACAGTTAACCAGCATGCACCGGACCCCTGCTGTAAACCGAATGCGGCTCATATGGGAACTCAGCCTAAAAGAATTTAGTGTTTCCATTTTGGTGTGTATGGACTACATGCACATTTCCATTACATAACCACCTTTTTGATATTTACTGTGCTTTTCCTGTTACTGCTAGGCTTTATGATTAGACATTTAACACCTTTTATGATACATACAGAGATTGATTTACTAAAACTGGAGAGTGCAAAATCTGGTGCAGCTGGGCATGGTAGCCAATCAGCTTCTAACTTCAGTTTGTTCAATCTTTTTTTTTTTTTTTTTTTTTTTTTAAATCAGGAAAATGTTTATTGTATTAAACAGGTAAGATAGCAGTCCAAAACAATGCAGTACGATAAAGGTTGCATCCGCTTACATAGCCAAAGGCAGTAATTACAAAGACATTTTCAAACATATACCAGCACAATACAACCATGACTCCGTCCCACCAAAAGTGCAGTCACAAAGAGACATCTAATGGAAGTAAACTTAAGACCTTTATGTTCTATTTGGGCACAGAAACAATCTCTGATATACAAGTTCCCGTGGGCTGAGACCAGGGGTGTCCAACCACAGGCCGTCCAACCACAGGCCCCACAACCACAGGTGTCCAACCACAGGCCCCACAACCACAGGTGTCCAACCACAGGCCCCACCACAACAGGTGTCCAACCACAGGAACCACAACCACAGGTGTCCAACCACAGGCCCCACAACCACAGGTGTCCAACCACAGGCCCCACAACCACAGGTGTCCAACCACAGGCCCCACAATCACAGGTGTCCAACCACAGGCCCCACAATCACAGGTGTCCAACCACAGGCCCCACAACCACAGGTGTCCAACCACAGGCCCCACAACCACAGGTGTCCAACCACAGGCCCCACCACCACAGGTGTCCAACCACAGGAACCACAACCACAGGTGTCCAACCACAGGCCCCACAACCACAGGTGTCCAACCACAGGCCCCACAACCACAGGTGTCCAACCACAGGCCCCACAACGACAGGTATCCAACCACAGGCCCCACAACGACAGGTGTCCAACCACAGGCCCCACAACGACAGGTGTCCAACCACAGGCCCCACAACGACAGGAGTCCAACCACAGGCCCCACAACGACAGGAGTCCAACCACAGGCCCCACAACGACAGGAGTCCAACCACAGGCCCCACAACGACAGGAGTCCAACCACAGGCCCCACAACGACAGGAGTCCAACCACAGGCCCCACAACGACAGGAGTCCAACCACAGGCCCCACAACGACAGGAGTCCAACCACAGGCCCCACAACGACAGGAGTCCAACCACAGGCCCCACAACGACAGGAGTCCAACCACAGGCCCCACAACGACAGGAGTCCAACCACAGGCCCCACAACGACAGGTGTCCAACCACAGGCCCCACAACGCTTCAAATTTGCCCGGGCAACCACGTTGTGTAAAAATATGTTTTTCTAGGAGTAAAATGTTGCCTACAGAGCACACCCATTAGTTATGTGTAGGGGGATCCGGGAACTTACACGTTACTAGGATTAACCTACGGGTATGGAAGAGAGTTTGTTCAATCTGTAGTTAAAAAACTAACAAAAAAAAACTGGAAGCTGATTGGTTTCTATGCACAACTGCACCAGATTTTGCACTTTCCAGTTTTATTAAATCAACCCCATAGTATACATATAGTAGTGCAATACCTGCCTGAAATTTTCTTGCCTAAGGCTAAAACCTTTGTTGCCTCTGACAGATCCAGGCCCATCAATGACTCTGCAGTTTTTGTCAGAGTAAATATTTTCTCAGTCCCTTAATGACCTGCGGGAGCCTGCTTGTCTTTGGTGTGTTTCCTGTTAAAGGTAGTTACTCCCTCCGTGGCCTGACCCTATAGGAAAAGCAAGTTGGAGCCGATGGCTACCAGCCAATAGCATGCCTTGCAGTGCAATCTGGGTCCTCTGTACTTAGACAGCTGTCCCTGGTCCTGAAAATGCTTCCCTAGACATGTTTATATGGTATCTTGAAATCTTGAAATGTCTTCACCTAGCACATCAGACCAAGGATACTAAAATATCCTACTTTCTTATGCACGGCACATTCAATTCTTATTCTTTAAGAATTCAGGGTATGGCATTTTTACATTGGATTACATTGGATCAGCTTGCACCAATGTAACTATGTATATATCATACCTGTGGGACCCCTCTTGGAAGCTGAAAATCTGTAGTAGACATCACTACTCCAGCGATCTCCTCCGGCTTCCGGGTCCTGTGCTGAGTGGCTGCCCTGCTACATTCTGAACACAGGAGGTCGGCCCCATGGAACAGGCGCCGTTTAGAGATTGCTTTGCATTTCCTCAATGAATGCAAAGCATTCTCTGATTGGACAAGGCTGAGTTGCGGGGTGGTGAGGTCATGATCTCCACGTTGTCCACTGAGAAAATGCACCTGTGCCCAGCAGGCAACCTCCTGTGTTCAGAATGCAGAAGGGCAGCTGCTTGGCACGGGAACCCGGAGCAAGTGGAGATCACTGAAGTAGCTTTGTCTACTACTGTAATTTCCAGCGGAGCTCCAGGCTCCTTCATAAAAAAATAAAAGTCAGCAGCTACAAATGCTGTAGCTGCTGACTTTTAATATTAGGACACTTACCTCTGCACAAATTCAGCGGTGTCTTCATCTCAACCATTTTTTTCCAGTTGTCTGCATTCCCGCCTCCATCGCCACTAAGGGAAACCAGCAGTGAAGCCTTGCAGCTTCACAGCGGGTTCCATACTGTGCATGCGTGAAGCATGCTGTGCTTTGTGAATGGCCTGGTGGCGGGGGAAGGAGGAGGGGGGCCAAAATTCCTGCTGACTTCACTGCAGCGAGCTCAGCCGGAAGTGGGAGCGGGTACCTGTCAAAACCAGGTACCCACTCCCCCGTCCCCTGCCCCCCAAAAGGTGCTAAATGCAACAGAAGCGGGGGGGGTGGAGGCAAATAAGCGGAGCTTCCCCCTTTGGGCTCCTACGGATATAGTATGTGCATAGTTACATTGGTCCAAGCTATGTAAAAAATATGCCAAGTCCACAGCCACCCCCTCTGTCCAAGATTGTGCTCACCTCCTCATAAAAAGAAATCAGATTTGTCTGACATCTTCTGTCTTTCATGAATCCATGCTGTCTGTTACTTAGAATATTTCTTTACCAGCAAGAACCCATCTATGTGGTCTTTTATTAAACTCTCCAGTACCTTCCTGACTATAGAAGTTAAACTAACAGGTCTATAGTTACTTGGTAAAGACTTTGATCTCTTTTTAGATATAGGCACCACATTGGCCCTACGCCAATCCAGAGGTACCATTCCTGTAATTAATGAGTCCCTAAAAATTCGAAACAACGGCTTTGAAATGACAGAGCTCAATTCTCTTAGGATCCGTGGGTGGATGCCATCTGGACAAGGTGCTTTATCCACCTTTATTCTGTCTAAATATTTGTGGACCATATCACTTTTGAGCTGAGGTGGTCTTAAAGAGGAACTTCACCCTATCTATCCAAAATGAAATTTAAAATCACTAACACAGTGTTGTGTTCATGGACAACCCCTTTCTCTGCTCCTGTGCTGTCACTTTGCAGCAAGATGACAGCAGCCTAGCAGCCTGCCCCATACAGCAAATGTTTCAGTTATGAATGAACACAGTAAGTGATCAGTACCGTTCACTCATTGTGTTTATTCAGGAAAGGAAGGGCCTAGTAAATATGACATTCCTGGACCCTTCTCCCGCTCTCAATTTTGAAGGATCCTATTGTGTGCTTGCAGCTACCAGCAGGAAGGAGAGGAGGGAAGCATAATTTAATACATCTTGATGACAGTGCACCACCACATAGATATGCGCTTACCAGAGGCAAGCTATAAGAGAGCCTGCGGCTAATACCCAGCCAGGGCCTTTTCCACAAGGAAGTTTATGTCACACCACCAGCAGAGGTCCCCGAGACGACGTCTTTTGATGACGAAACGCACGTAGGGAGGTAGACATACTGACGTCATCGCGCTTCTCAGTGACAGGTGTTCGCTTGCTGGCCGGCCGTTTTTACATGTTTGTTTTTATCCTTCACAATGTAAGTGTACTACCTTTATTATATTAAATCTTATTGTGGTACAGTCTGCACTATGGAGTTCTCTCCCTTATTTTTTGGGTGATATCTTTATTAACCCATTGTGGCTGACGTTCAATCTTTGAGCCATTTGATCCAGGTTTCCCTCTGCTGGTGGTGTGACATCAACTTCCTTGTGGAAAAGGCCCTGGCTGGGTATTAGCCGCAGGCTCTCTTATAGCTTGCCTCTGGTAAGCGCATATCTATGTGGTGGTGCACTGTCGTCAAGAGGTGTTTTGGTCAGCACTCACATATGTGCCCTTTTGGATTGTGTCTTCAATATTCATCCTAGTCACATTCAACTGTTCATTTCAGACACATCGAGTTGTTTTGGACTTACTCAATAATTTTTTTCATATTAGCGCTGCTACATTGTTTTATTGTATTTGTTCTATGTGTATCTCATAGTTTTAGCAGCTGCTCTTTTATTATTCTTCTATGCACTTTAGCGCAGCATTTTTTCCTTTTTTCATAATTTAATACATATGTGCATTCATTGCGGGGGACATACCTCAGCATCCTTGATACTCCTATGCCGACCCAAGGAGCTTTCTACATGTTGGTACTTTGATGCTGAGGTATGTCCCACACAATGAGTGGGCATATATATTGAATTATGATTTATACTGTTACTTGTGTAAGTGTTATTCCCTGTACACACCATAGGATTTTCCCACAACAAAACCGTGGGTTTTTTTTTCCGAAGGATGTTGGCTCAAACTTGTCTTGCATACACAGGGGATCCCACAAATCTTGTCGGAAATTCCAAACGTCAAGAACGCGGTGACGTACTACACGTACTACAAGCCGAGAAAAATGAAGTTCAATAGCCAGTGCGGCTCTTCTGCTTGATTCTGAGCATGCGTGGACTTTTGTGCGTCGGACTTATGTACACACGCTCGGAATGTCCGACAACAAGTTTTGTTGTCGGAAAATTTGAGAACCTGCTCTCAAACATTTTGTTGATGGAAATTCCAACAACAAACGTTCTATGGAGCGTACACACGGTCGGACTTTCCGACAACAAGCTCACATCCAACGTTTGTTCTATCGTGTGTACAGGGCAGTACTGTCTCTCTAGATGACAGCAGTAATGTTTTCATGCGTCCTGATGAAGCTATCCTTGGCAAAACGCGTCGACACATGAGCACTGCTAACCAGCATTGAAACTTATAAAGCATGTCAACATGTAATGCTCTATGAACTTATACGGCTGATTCAGCCCATAAGTACAAATTTGTAACTGTTTTTTAACTACAAATATGCATACATGTTGTATGACTTTTTTCAGATATGGTGTACAATAAAATTTTATCATTTTACATTTGGTTCCTATACTCAGTGTTTGGCCTATATAGTCTAATTTTTCTCTTTTAATCATATAGGAAGAGGGAGGATGAGCAGTGTTAGTCAGCAGTTGTGGAACAAGCATTGTAAAAGGGCTGACGTATGCCTCCCATAAGCTGTGAAGACCTTCACTAGTGCAGGTTGCAGGTCCTGCCTTATTTGCATCCCCTTCTGCTGAAGCCCCCAAGTCGGCCACCTCTACGGCCTACCCCTCAGGCCAGCCCTGTCAGCCAGTCAGGGCTCAAAATGCTGAGCTCTGTGTTGTCAGTCTGCAGGAGGGGGAGAGCATAGAGGAGCATAGTCTGGGGGTGAAGAGGTGACACTGCTACCTTTACTGTAGTATAAAAGACGGCAATACACTTCTATCTAGGCAATGTGACAACGGTGTGTGAACCCCAAAAGTGGCTTAACAGAGTCAAAACAATCTTGACAAGCAAAACATTTTATATTGGTGTATTTTTTCTGTGTGTTTGCTTGGTTGGAGCATGAATAAATACCGCAAATTCCCTTTTCTTACTCTTGTTTGTACTTTGCAGACCTGCTGCCGTTAAAATGCAGAACAGCTGGAGTATTTCTCGTAGAGAAGAAGTTTAATTACACAATGGCAGAGACTGCATGTGAGATTCTTGGGTTACAACTCGCCAGCAGGGCCAACGTTCAGAAAGCTTGGAGCTTCGGCTTCGAGACGTGCAGGTAGGTGGGCAAAAGATGGTCGCCATCTGGGTTTCTTGCTGGACTTTTACCTGGGGAGATATTCCTGGTGATCAGTAGGTGAGGCCCATATAGCCATCACTAAAGGTGCTTTTTAACTGCCCCTAACCAGAAGCAGTACTGGCGCCTCTTCTGCTTTCCAAAAGGGAATTTGTGCATTCGTTTTAGAATATAATTCTATGATACAGTGGGGGAAAATAATTATTTGATCTCTGCAGATTTTGTAGATTTGCTCACTTACAAAGAAATGAAGGGTCTATAATTTTTATCATAGGTGTATTTTAAATGATAAAGACAGAATATCAACCAGAAAAAAACACACGATACAAATGTTATAAATTGAGTTGCAGTTCAGTGAGTAAAATAAGGTATTTGATCCCCTACCAACCAACAATAATTCTGGCTCCCACAGACTGGCTACAGTAGGTGCTCATGTGGTACACAGATCAGTCCTGTCAATTTAAGAAGGTGCTCCAAAGATAACTTGTTATGTGTATAAAAGACACCTGTCCACAGAATCACTTTCTTCCATTCAAACCTCACCATCATGGGCAAGAACAAAGAGCTGTCAAAGGACGTCAGGGAGAAGATTGTAGACCTGCACAAGACTGGAATGGGCTACAAGACCATCAGAAAGAAGCTTGGTGAGAAGGAGACAACTGTTGGAGCGATTATTCGCATATGGAAGAAAGACAAAATAACCATCAATCATTGCCCTCGGTCTGGAGCTCCATGCAAGCTTTCTCCTCATGGGGTAAGGATATTCATGAGAAAAGTGAGAAAAGGCACATGTACAGGCCCATCTAAAGTTTGCCGATGAAGATCTAAATGATTCGGAGAAGGATTGGGAGAAAGTGCTGTGGTCAAATGAGACCAAAATTGAGCTCTTTGGCATTAACTCGACTCGCTGTGTTTGGAGGAATAATAAATGCTGACTATGACCCTAAGAACACCATCCCTACAGTCAAGCACGGAGGTGGAAACATGATGCTTTGGGGCTGTTTCTCTGCTAAAGATACAAGCCGACTTTGCAGCATTGAGGAGCCAATGAACGGGGGGGAGTATTGTAAAATCTTGGATGAGAACCTTCTTCCCTCAGCCAGAACACTGAAGATGGGTCGTGGATGGGTCTTCCAGCATTACAATGACCCAAAGCATACCACCAAGGCAACAAAGGAGTGTCTCAAGAAGAGACACATTAAGGTCATGGAGCGGCCTAGCCAGTCTCCAGACCTTGATCCTATATAATTTATGGAGGGAGTTGAAATTTCAAGTTGTCAAGTGATGGCCAAGAAACCTTAAGGATTTAGAGAAGATCTGTAAAGAAGAGTGGACCAAAATCCCTCCTGAGATGTGTGCAAACCTGGTCACCGACTACAAGAAACGTCTGACCTCTGTGCTTTGCAACAAGGGTTTCTCCACCAAGTACTAAGTCATGTTTTGCTTGGGGATCAAATACTTATTTTACTCAATTTTTTACATAAGTTTTATGTGTTTTTTTTCTGGATGTTTGGTTGATATTCTGTCTCTATCATTTAAAATACACCTATGATAAAAATGATAGACCCTTCATTTCTTTGTAAATAGCCAAACTTACAAAATCAGCAAGGGATCAAATTTTTCATTTCTGCCTAAAAAAAATAAATGGATTTTACTAGATCACACCCCCACTCCTACTTGCTTAACCACTTGCCGACCACACCGTACGTATACGTAGTGGTTTACCAGGATTCAGAGCGGCCCGTCCATTAGAAGCGCATGTGCGCTGCCCCCCCTATCCATGCGTCCGGCTCCCATGCGGGACACCGAAAAAATGGATTTCAATGGGGGGCTGTTTTTTTGAAGCACGTGATTAGAGCCAGAGGCTCTAATAGGCTTCAATATAGGGTAGTCTCGGGACGCAGAGCACTGCGAACCGAGCCCACCCAGTTGTGTGATAATAGCGATTTAATATTTGCTATTTTCACACTGATTCTCCTTCCCGGCCAATCAGGAAGGGGGTCTGAGACCCGTTTCCTGATTGGCAGAAAGAAGCATCCTGACTGGCTGTGAGGAGGAGGGAGAAGACGGGAGCTGCCGTGATGCCCGTGGGGGAGAGAAGTGCTTTGTGCACTGGTGCGCAGTCATGTTGGAACAGGAAGGGGCCATCCCCAAACTGTTACCACAAAGTTGTGAGCATGAAATTGTCCAAAATGTCTTGGTATGCTGATGCCGTATAAGTTCCCTTCACTGGAACTAAGGGGCCAAGCCCAACCCCTGAAAAACATCCCCACACCATAATCCCCCCTCCATCAAATGATTTGGACCAGTGCACAAAGCAAGGTCCATAAAGACATGGATGAGCGAGTATGGGTTGGAGGAACTTGGCTGGCCTCAACCCAATAGAACACCTTTGGGATGAATTAGAGAGGAGACTGCGAGCCAGGCCTTCTCGTCCAACACAAATGCGCTTCTGGAAGAATGGTCAAACATTCCCATAGAGACACTCCTAAACCTTGTGGACAACCTTCCCAGAAGAGCTGAAGCTGTTATATCTGCAAAGGGCAGGCCAACTCAATATTGAACCCTACGGACTGGGATGCCATTAAAGTTCATGTGTGTGTAAAGGCAGGCGTCCCAATACTTATGGTAATATAGTGTATATGCACACCCTATACTTCGGATAACCAAATATCTGAATCAAGATGAATGAAAAATAACCATACAGGAGTAACTTTACATAAACTTTTGGTAAACATCATCGACTTTAAATATACTGTGACATCATCGCCTTTATATTTGTGATACAATGGCTATTCCTCTCCTCTACAGCTATGGGTGGGTGAAGGAGAAATTTGGAGTTATTTCACGAATTCAAAACAATGAAAAATGTGGAAGGAACCTAACCGGGGTTCTCACCTGGACTGTACCGCTGTCCCATAACTTCAGCTCCTATTGTTTCAACGCTTCTGGTGAGTATGCTTTTTTTTCTGAAAATGCTGGTTGTCTGGCTGTTTTTAGTTATCTGGCTTCAATACCTTGAGTCGCTGATCTCATACAAAGACAGCAAAACACAAGGCTGTACGGGCCCCCGGTGATTTCTAATGCCGTGTACACACAAGCGGACTTCTCGTCGGACTGAACCTCTGAAGGACTTTTCGACGGAGTTCCGATGAAACGGACTTGCTTACACATGAGCACACCAAAGTCCAATAGTTTCAAATGTGATGACGTACGACCGGACTAAAAAAGGAAGTTCAATAGCCAGTAGCCAATAGCTGCCCTTGCGTCGTTTTCGGTCTGTCGGACTAGCATACAGACTAACGTTTTTTTCAATAGGAATCGAGACCGTCGGAAAGATTTGAAACATGTTCTATTTCTTAAGGTCCGTCAGATTTTTTGACAGAAAAGGTCAGATGAAGCCCACACACGATCGGAATGTCCGACGGATTTGTTCAGTCGGACCTTTTCTGACGGAAAGTCCGGTCGTGTGTACGCGGCATAACAGCAGCTCTGGGTGTGCTGCAATTGCAAGGAACCATGCTGATAGGTGGAGAAACCAGTGTGACAGAGGTGAACTCATCAATGTGCTGCTTCTCCTTTCACTGTCCAGTCACAGTGTGGGGTGGGATTTATTAAAAAAAAAAAAAAAAAGAGTGGAACGTGGTATTTAGGTATAGGAGATAGATTGCAAGAATGTTGGCTCTTCTCGTCCCAGGTCAAATCCATATATTTCCTCTTTGCTCTACTTCCATTGGACTGACAGCTGTATTAGCCAATCAGAAGGTGGAGCAGCCTGGGGGAAGGCTGTAACCGCAACCTCTCTGTTTCCTGCTCCCATGCTGCTCCTATGCTGCTGGCTGTATATAGATTGAGTCTATACGTCTGGTGGACTTCCTAAAAAAAAATACCTTTGACACGTGTTGGTAAAACTGTACATATCATCACAGCTACTTTGTAGCTCCTGGTGCGTTTTTTTTTCGGGACAAATTGGGCTTTTATTTGGTAGTTAATATTTCTATATATCTCCTCCTAATTTTTTTTTCTATTAAAGGAAAACTGGCCCAAATTAGTAAAAAAAAAAAAAAAGGGCTTAGAAGGAAAATTAGGGAATAGGAAGCATGCTAGACTCCCCTCCCCCACCTCAAACCCCTTTTTTCCAAGGGAACAGTGGGCACAGGATGAGGTATTACCCTCAGACGATCACGGGGGGAAAAACAAGCCGAATTTTCCTCTGTGGAGGAAACAACGGTTGATGAACCTTCTGCAACCTCGCAATCTGACAGATTGATGGTACAAACTCTAATGCCGTGTACACACGACCGGACTTTTCGACCGAACTGGTCCGACGGAACGAATCCGTCGGACAATTCGATCGTGCGTGGGCTTCATCGGACCTTTTCTGTCGAAAAATCTGTCAGACTTTAGAAATAGAACATGTTTCAAATCTTTCTGATGGACTCGAGTCTGATCGAAAAAAGCTGTTTGTATGCTAGTCCGACGGAAAAAAAAAGGACGCAAGGGGCAGCTATTGGCTACTGGCTATGAACTTCCTTATTCTAGTGCGGTCGTACGTCATCACGTTCGAACTGATCGGACTTTGGTGTGATCGTGTGTAGACAAGTCGGTTTCGTTGGAACTACGTCGAAAAGTCCTAAGGGGGTTAGTCCAACGAAAAGTCCGGTCGTGTGTACACGGCATTACGAAGATGGTTCATTCCACTTTTTATGCTACTCCTAATCAGCTGAAAGTTCGGTCCTTTTCCTTGGGTTTTATAAAAACAAAAAAAAACCTTTACAGCCTTTTTCATGCATTTCTAGAAGGGCTTATTTATGCTGAATGGGATCATCCAGATAAGCATTTTCTCGCTCCAAAGAGTTTCTCAGTTCTCTATCATGGAGGAAAAATTCACAAAGGATGGAAAGTACCAGCAGTAGACGCTGCGATTTCCAGCATCAGTAAAGATGCACAAATGCTTAAGGATCCAACAGATAAGAAGTTGGAATTTTTTTTTAAATCCTCCTACCAAAGGCGCTATGTTTTGCCATAGTCTCCATTAAAAGACTCTATCCACCAAGCGTCCCGCCTCGCTCTTGTGCTAAAAGCACATGCGTAGGACCCTGTGGTTAAAAAGTTGGTCAGCCGAAGCATCTTGCAAAAATGCTTCTGACTAGTTTCCCTTTTCATTGGGGAAGATTTGGTCAAATCCATCCAAATGATTTCCAGCAGGAAAGGTACTCTTTTGTCCAAAAGAAGGTATAAACGTCCTTTTATTAAAACTGACTCCTTCCCCCTGCGCCAGGGGCAGCTGCCTCTAGGCAGTGGTGACGACCTCCACCGTCAGACTCTAAGAGGAGAAAACATTCAGCCCCTGTATGCATGATTGAAAATGCGTTTTTTTTTCCTCCGTCCTGCAGGGCCTAGAAGGAAAATTAGCGACTTTAATCGCATCCGCTATCCAAGTATAGGAAGCATGTTAGACCCCCCCTTAGACCCCTTATCAAGGGGACAGTGGGTAGAGGATGAGGGGTTACCGTCGGGTGATCAGGAAAGAAAGGCAAACCGATTACTCCTCTGCGGAAGAGAGAACTGGAGTTGAACCTTTTTTTCAGCCTCGCAATCTGAGAGATTGCTGGCACAAATCTCTTACAGAGATGGTTCGTGCTTTTTTCAAGCTACCTCCTAGTAGAGTCAGCTGATGGTCCTGTTTCTTCTTAGGTTCCTTAAAACCTTCACTGCCTTTTTCATGCATTTCCTGTACATGTACAGATCCACGCAGAAATTCAACAGATCCATTCTAGATCTAAAGAATCTAAATCAGTTCCTGAGGATCCGCTCCTTTCTATGGAGTCGATCAGGTCAGTAGTTTCTATCCTACAAGGAAGAAAACTTCTGGCGTCTATCGGCATCAGTGATGCATATCTGCATGTCCATATATTTCCCGCTCTCCAAAGGTTTCTGTGGTTTGAAGTAGAACAACAGCGTTTCAGTTTGTAGCCTTGCCCTTCAGGCCAGCTACAGCACTCCAGTGTTCACAAAAGTGCTAGCCCCACCTCTAGTCAGGTTAAGGGCACAAGGCATAAACAGTCTTGGCATACCTAGACGATCTATTGCTAATAGACCAATCGGTGTTTGGAGTAAGGTGTACTCATTACAACAACTCCATAAGAGAGTTGGTGCGGATGGTCAGGTCAAAAGGAGATCCCTCCATTCGCCTTTGCATGAGGTTGTCAGACAGGATGGTGGCTTCATTCGAAGCAGTCCCCTATGCTCCGTTCAATTCAAGACTCTTTCAAAACAGTATTCTATTTGCTTGGAACAAAAAAATCCAAGCTTTGGACTTGCCAATACGGCTGTCCCCAAGGGTGTCCCAAAGCCTCAATTGGTGGTTACTAAAGAATCTGCTAAAAGCTAAATCCTTCAGACCCACTTATCTGGAAAGTGGTAATGACAGAGAAGACAACTGTCCAAGGACAGTGTTCAAGAACCGAAAGAGCCTTGCCCATCAACATCCTAGAGATTCGGGCAGTGCGTCTGGCTCTGAAAGCCTGGACTTCCAGGTTAAGGGATTGTCCTGACAGGATCCAATCCATTAATGCCACGGCTGTGGCCTATAATAATCACCAAAGGGGGCACCAAGAATATCTTGGCGCAGAGAGAGGTGAACCATATTCTAACTTGGGCAGAAAGAAATATTCTGTGCCGGCAGTCTTCATTCCGGGAATAGCAAATTGGCATGCGGACTACTTAAGTCGCCAGCAGATTATTCCCAGGGGAATGGTTTCTTCTCCCTGACATATGTTCGGGCTGTTTGCCAAAGATGGGGGACTCCTGAAGTAGATCTTCTAGCATCCAGTTCAGCATAAAGTGAGTCAACTTTGTGTCCAGAACAAAGGATCCTTTCGCATGCAGAACAGATTCATTGGTGATACCGTGGGATCAGTTCTCACTGATCTATGCATTTCCCCCTATTCAATTGCTGCCTTGACTTTTTTGCAGGATCAGGCTGGAAAGAAAACCGGTAATTCTGGCAGCACCAGCATGGCCCAGAAGGTCATGGTATGCAGAAATCGTAAAGATGGCAGTGGAGGACCCATGGTCCCTTCCACTAAGGCCAGACCTGTTCTCAAAGGGGCCAATATTCATCCTACTTTACAAACGCTAAATTTAAGGGCCTGGCTATTGAAACCCACACTCTGAAAAAACTTGGGCTTTCCGGGTCAGTTATGTCTACTTTGATTAATGCAAGAAAACCAGCTTCCAGAACTATATATTAGAGAGTCTGGAGGGCTTATGTTTCCTGGTGTGAATCCAAGGGTTGGCACCCTCGGAGATCTATCATAGGCAGAATTCTTGCCTTTCTACAAATAGGCGTAGAGATGAAATTGGCCCTGAGTACTATTAAGGGCCAAGTCTCAGCCTTATCGATTTTATTTCAAAGACCGCTTGCTACGCATTCTTTAATCTGGGGGTTTTATGCAAGTGGTGATGCGGATTAATCCACCAGTTAAATCACCCTTCAGCCCTTGGGACTTGCATTTAGTTTTGTCAGTGTTACAAAAACAGCCATTTGAACCAATACAGCATATTCCCTTAGTCCTTCTGACAAGGAAGCTGGTATTTTTGGTTGCTATATGCTCAGCAAGGAGGGTTTCAGAATTGGCTGCTCTTTCTTGTAAAGAGCCATATTTGATTATTCATGAGGACAGAGTGGTGTTACGCCCTCGTCCAGACTTTTTGCCAAAAGTAGCTTCAGGTTTTCACCTGAACCAAGATATTGTTCTGCCATTGTTTTTTTCCAAAACCATGTTCCAGGGAAGAAAAGTCACTACATTGTCTTGATGTGGTGAGAGCAGTAAGAATCTATTTAAAGACAACTTCTCAGATTCTTAAGACTGATGTCTTATTTATTTTGCTAGTGCATCCTAAGAAAGGACAGGCAGCGTCGAAATCCACTGTAGCTAAGTGGATTCGGCAAGTTATAATTTAAACTTATAATTTAAGGGCTAAGATTCCCCTTTTCAAGGAAGGATGCACTCTACCAGGTCGGTTAGTGCTTCTTGGGCAGTGAGTCACCAGGCCTCCATGGCTCAGATCTATAATCCCGCAACTTGGTCTTCAGTACTTACATTCCCAAAAATGTTATCAGATGGAGGTAAGGAGGTATGAGGATATCACCTTTGGGCGCAGTGTGCTGCAGGCAGCAGTATAGGTCCTCAAGTCTGGGGGTACCCTGCGGGTGGTTTCTCCCTCCCCTCAAGTAGCATTGCTATGGGACATCCCATTAAGTAATTACTTAAGGCTCTGTGTCCCATGATGTACTATAAAGAAAATAGGATTTTTATTACAGCTTACCTGTAAAAATCCTTTTCTTGGAGTACATCATGGGACACAGAGGTCCCGCCCCTCTTTTGGGATTTAAGTATATTGCTTTGCTACAAAAACTGATGTGCTCCTGGAAGGAGGAGGGGTTATATAGGGAGTGAACTTCCTTGATTGGGTATACCAGTGTCAACACCTGAAGGTGGTCCATAACCCATTAAGTAATTACTTAAGGCTCTGTGTCCCGTGATGTACTCCAAGAAAAGGATTTTTACAGGTAAGCTGTAATAAAAATCCTATTTTAAGCTTTAACATTCCAAAAGACACCTGATGATCCTGCCATGAAGTCCTTGATTAGGCACCTCTTGTTATAGCATTCCATTTGTACTCCTAGTGGGGGGGGGGGCGTGTTGCTAGGGGGATTGTTTCAAGTTGTCAAGGCCATTTAAATAATCCATCCAGTGGGTTTGGAGGTTTAGGAGGCAGCGGTTGAAATCCGGGAGTGAGTGGTGTTGGATCCATGGGGACCGCACCTTCTCAAACAAGTCCTCTCCATCTTCCAATATTGCAGTAATTTTATCATTGATTCTCATCCGTGACACTCCTGTGGGTTTATGGTAGGCAATTTCAATGCTTTTGCTATAACTTGTTTAAAGAGAGGCCCGGAGTAGAACCCCAAGGCAATAAATGGAGGGCCGGCATGACAGGGGTTAAAGGGGCTTCAGGCACAGGGAGTTAATAGTAAGGGGCATTTCAGGGGCATTACTCAGGGCTGTTCAAAGTTGTATGGGGGCTGGGTGGAGCTTTGGGGGGAAGTGATTAGGGGATGGAACAAGGGGGTGGTCTCCAGCCGGAAGGAAGAAGAGTGTGGAACAACTTCCCACCCTCCCGCCCTACATCTGGTGGGTATTTTGAGTTATGTGAATTGAGTGTCCTAGGGAAGCCGGTTGTCACAATTGATGGGGTGCAAGGTCTTTTTAGGTCATATGGGCACAAAAAGGTATGGTGTAGGGACCCGTCTGAGGTACAACTCCCAGTTGGTGTATAGGTACCTGCGAGTTGTCTCTGAGTCGGTGGTTTTTGCGACTGGAGGCCTTAGAAGTGACTAGCAGGTACGGTTTGGTTTTATGCCTATTGGGACCTTGGGCTCCTTTCTTTAATAAACTGGATGTTATGTTTTGATATGTTATGATATGTTAATTATTGGATATTTATATTTTGGCTAATAAAAATGTCTGCTATGGCCAATTTACTCCAATTCTGCGTGGTGTGGTCATTAGATGGAAGGGTGGGGTTATTGGCATAGCAGATAACAAGCCATATTTAATAGCATAGTCATGGCAGATGAGTGTCATTAGCTTAAATTGATAGTATGTGGTGATCTAAGAAGAAACGCTTCCATAGGGTGTTTGATATAGCGTATTTAATATTTAATATGTGTTTGCCTATAGGCATGTTCCCATCACTGGACATGTCCACCATACTCACAAATACATTTTACTGGCTTGGTCATCAGCTGGCCTGGTCATTTGCAAATAGCAATTGATGGAGACCAACAAGGGAGAAGTTCTTGGAGTTGTAGTCTAGAAAGCTAGCATATATTGACCTGATTACATCCAATTGTCACTGCTTTCATTTCAGATCTGCGGATCAATTCCTGTAAACCAGAGCTCATGGTACCTCTACCCCCAAGCACTGTGGAGCCAACCACTGCACCCCCGCTACTGCCAACCACCCACCAACAGATCCCGGAACCACAAGAGAGATCAACAGCCTGGCCAATCTTACCAACCACATTAGAAGAGTCAACATGCTGTCCATTGCATACCACGCTGATAACAGCAAAAAGATTGCCACCAAAAGTGGCTCCGCCAGCTACAACACCAGAACAGGTTCCACCAGCTAGAACACCAAAACAGGTTCCATCAGCTACAACACCAAAACAGGTTCCACGAGCTACACCACCAAGGATGACAACTCAACCACCAACAGAAGAACCGACTAACTCATGGGAAAACCAAGCAGCACGACAGAGCGAAAAAATCGTATTTGGAAGTAAAGTCATTTTTTTTTTAGACATTTTCTTTTGTTACAAAATGTAGTTTTAATGTATTGCCCCCATGAACTGCTGATCTGTAGCGGCTGCATTTCCTGGAGACAAAAACAATGCTATTCTTTCATTGAAACAAAAATAATTGTATTGTTACATGAATGGCCAGTATAAGTGATCGCAGGGCAAAGCATCCAACTACAAGACAGTTATAGGCAGAGAGACATTGCTATAGGCTGGGTACACACCTATGCGACTGCGGTTTCAGTGCGGCAGTCTGTTGCGTTTCTGTTCACCGGTTCAGGTGCACATTTTTACCTGTAATTGAACCTGAAACAGACCCAAAAATACACAGGACCCTATTTAAAACCGCACCGCGGCCGCCATAACACATGTGTGAACTAGGGTTGCCACCTCATCCCTTTAAACCCGAACACATGTGAACTACACAGGTTCTGAGGCTAATTTTATGCAGACAAGGTACCAAATGAGTTTAATTACCACCTTAATCAGCCACAGAACCTGTGTAATTCATATGTGTTCGGTTTTAACCACTTCAGTACAGGGCACTTATACACCTTCCTGCCCAGACCAATGTTCAGCTTTTAGTGCTATCACATTTTGAATGACAATTGCGCGGTCATGTACCCAAACTAAATTTTTAGCATTTTTTCCCCCACAAATAGAGCTTTCTTTTGGTGGTATTTGATCACCTCTGCGATTTTAATTTTTAATTTTTTAATAAAAAAAGACCGAAAATTTTGAAAAAATACGTTTTTCTTAATTTCTGTTACAAATCCTTTGTAAATAAGTAGGTTTTCTCCTTCACTGACGGGCACTGATGAGGCAGTACTGATTTGCACTGATGAGGTGGCATTGATGATGAGGCACGTATATGCAGCACTGATAGGCGGCACTGATAGATGGCTCTGATGGGCACTCATATGTGGCACTGATGGGCACTCATAGCTGGCACTGATAGGTGGCACTGAAGGTCACTTATAGGCGACACTGATGTGCACTGATAGGCAGCACTGATCAGGAGGCACTGGCAGATATTACTGATGGGCACAGAGTGCCATCCCTAATGGGCACTGATTGGTATCCCTGGTGGGCCCTAGTTGGCTTACCTGGTGGTCATGGGTGGGCATCCCGTCTGCTCTGATAATCAATGCGCTGATTATCAGCACTGCCCCCCCCTCCCCCATCAGGAGAGAAGCCGATCGGCTGTCCTCTACTCGCGCCTGATCTCGTCACTCCTCCTGGGTGCACCTGAGCCCCAGCTCAGGGTCACCCCCCCTCAGACTGGGGAGCTCCCCGTGGGCCCCGACAGCCTCCACACACTCTCACTCCAGCTCTTCCACCCAACAACTCCTCCCCAGCTGGGCTGACCCCAGGTATTTAAGGAGGCCTGCCCCCTTCCAATCCAGATTGGGGATTGGTCAGGGCTCCCCAAACCACCCCAGGCAGCTCCTCCTCTCCTCTCCTCCTCTCTTTCCAGATCTTTCCAGCAAGCTCTAGAAAGAAGAGGGAAGTCTCAGTGATGCTGCCTGTAAGTCACCAGCTGCTATCCTGAGCCACTCCCAGCCCAGGATGAAAACAAACAGGCTAGGCCTGCCTAAATGTTCCTACTCTGCCAGAAAAACCCGCCCTAACTAGAGGGTGCTACATTTTTATGGCTGTAAACCCCTGAAATGAAAAATGAACAGAGCGTTTCCCTATATATTGTGTTCTAGCCTTGAGCCCAAAGCACCTAACATAATTTCTGACTCCTCTCTCATTCCTCTGCTATATGAGTAACTTCTAACAGTCAATGCAACATAAGACAATCCCAGGAGATGCCCCCTCCCCCCCTCCATCACACAGCAGGCGATTGACAGCCTCAGCTATGCATGTTTCCCTAGGAGACTATGTAGAACAATGGTCTCCAAACTGCGGCCCTTTGCCTTTCCTGGCCCTTGGCGCACTATTCATCCCACTGACATTAACAATGGGACATTATTCCGCCCACTGACACCAACGATGGGGCATTATTCCGCCCACTGACACCAACGATGGGGCATTATTCCGCCCACTGACACCAACGATGGGGCATTATTCTGCCCACTGACACCAACGATGGGGCATTATTCCGCCCACTGACACCAACGATGGGGCATTATTCCGCCCACTGACACCAACGATGGGGCATTATTCCGCCCACTGACACCAACGATGGGGCATTATTCCGCCCACTGACACCAACGATGGGGCATTATTCCGCCCACTGACACCAACGATGGGGCATTATTCCGCCCACTGACACCAACGATGGGGGGCTATTGCTTTGACTGACACCAACGATGGGGGGCTATTGCTCCGACTGACACCAATGATGAGGGACTTTTCCACCCACTGTCACCAATGATGGGGGACTATTTCTCCCACTGTCACCAATGATGGGGACTATTTCTCCCACTGTCACCAATGATGGGGACTATTTCTCCCACTGTCACCAATGGTGGGGGAATATTCCTCCCACTGACACCAATGATGGGGGACTATTTCACCCACTGTAACCAAAGATGGGACACTAGAATAATGGGGCTTTGTTACTGATGCCAGGACATTTTCTACTGGCCACAGTCCGTCCTTTTAACAGGAATTGTGTTGTGTTTGTGTGCACTAATAATGATTTTACTGAATTTTTAGCAAAAATATTTAATATTTTCGGGGGGGGGGGGGGACTGTACGTGGCCCCATGATTTCTAACAAGAGCCCTGCCTCCATCATAAAGAAATTACACACCCATTGTGTGCTTATAGATAAAACACTCACCAGACCAATAATATGACCTCTTTAGACAAAAGAAGGTCAATAGGCGCTTTTTCTATAAGATCCTTTGCAGCCCACACGAGGATAAGATGTCCGACAGACAACTTCTTCACTCTACCATACCACCATAGAAACCAAGAAAAAATGTAAAAAGAAGAAAAAGTGTAGTATTTTATTTGACATAGCACTGCTAAAAACCACGTACAAACTGCTTACATTAAAAAATTTCACAAACCGGCACGGAAACTTTTTGAATTTCCAGGATTTTTTTCCAAATATTTGGAAATTCAAAAAATTTGAAAATTCGAAATTTTGAAAATGAAAAATTTAGAAAATTTGAAAATTCGGAAATTAGAAAATCCGAAAATTCGGAATTCAAAAATTTGGAAATGTGAAAATCCGAAAAAATTCTAAAGAATGAAAATCCAAAAATTCTAAAGAATGAAAATCCAAAAATAATAAGAACAAAAATCCCAAAATTCGAAAATCTGAAATAATTTGGCTGTTACTGAACGTAACGAATACAAAATCTGAAAATTCCAAATAACTAAGACCCCTTTCACACCGGGCCGCCCATAGCGGCGGCGGTAAAATGCCGCGGCATTTTACCGTCGGATTAGCGGGGCATTTCGGCCGCTAGCGGGGCGCTTTTACCCCCCGCTAGCGGCCGAGAAAGGGTTAAAACCGCCCGCAATGCGCCACAATAGCGGCGTTTTGCCGGCGGTATCCCAGCGCTGCCCCATTGATTTCAATGGGGAGCAACAGTGGAGGAGCGGTAAACACACCGCTCCAAAGAAGCTGCTGGGAGGACCTTTTTCCCCGTCTTGCCAGCGCAGCGCTCCGGTGTGAAAGCCCTCGGGCTTTCACACTGCAGACAATGCTGCAGCTGTTTGAGGGCGGATTGCAGGTGCTATTTTTAACACTATAGCGCCTGCAAAATGCCCTCGGTGTGAAAGGGGTCTTACTAATAATAAATAACTATTAAATTATAGGTATTGGAATTTCCTTTCAAATTTGGCTGTTGGTGAATATGACAAATACGAATTTATCCGAAGTTACGAATGATCCGAAATAACGAATGCCGTATCTAAACGAATGGAATGTAACAAATTAATAATAATAACAATAGTAATAATAAAAAATATTTATTTATTTGTTCCGTTCCATTTGTTTAGAGACGGCATTCGTTATTTCACATAATTCGTAACTTCAGATAAATTCGTTATGTTCACCAACAGCCAAACTTAAAAGGAAATCCCAATACCTATAATGTAATAGTTATTATTAGTTAGTTATTTGGAATTTTCAGATTTTTGGATTTTATTTCCTATTTTCGGATTTTTTTTTTAATTTCTGGATTTTTTAATTTCTGGATTTTTTAATTTCTGGATTTTCAAATTTCCAAATTTTCGAATTTCCGAATTTTTGAATTTACTCATTTACAAATTTTCGAGTGTAAAAAATTTGCGAAAAAAATAAAAAAACGAATGAAGCGAAAACTAACAAATTATTTGGCAGTGCATGTCTACTGAAAAGGTTACATGATTTCTTTACACCAGCTTAGTGTTTTAAAAATATATTTAATGATTTTCTTTTACAAAATGCACCTCAAAACACAGAACTATAAACTTATTTATTCATTCATTCAAAATATTTCCTATGTAATAATTTCGTTTTCTTACACAGAATTGCCGACCGCACTGCTCATCCTGGCTCTAGTATTTTTCGTAGCCGCTGTGGTACTCGCCATCTGCTATATTAGGAAGTAAGTAATGCCAAATACTAACTAGTTTCTAAAACAAACAAACAAACAATATATATTGTAGCGAGGTGCCTGTGAAACACGTTAAAATGGCAGGAAAAGTTATTGATGGATTTATGTTCCTCCATGGAATCTTAGATTTGCAATCTAAGGAAATATCAGAAGTTTATTTTCGTTTGATGACAAGAACCCTTTTTCTCCTGTTTGTGAATATCCTGTAAATGAAATATGATGTTTTTCCTAAAGAAACTGTGAGTTTGTACCTAAATTGAGTCTGACCCCCTACAATATATATATATACACAGTGGTGTAGTGTGGGTTGTCAGCACCTGGGGCAAATCAAGTAATTTGTGCCCCCTAACCTGCAGACTTTTAGCACTCCCTTCCCTTCCTACAATAGTACTGACCAGCCTGATTCCTACACTGACCTACCTGACCACTACACTGACCTACCTGATTCCTGTACTGACCTACCTGACCACTAAACTGATTCCTACACTGACCACAACACTGACCTACCTGTCCACTACAATGTCTACAATGTCCACCACTACACACTACACTACCCTGACCACTACACTAACTTACCTGATTCCTATACTGACCTACCTGACCACTAAACTAACCTACATGATTCCTACACTGACCTACCTGACTACTAAACTAACCTACCTGACCACTAAACGAACCTACCTTATTCCTACACTGACCACTACAGTGACCTACCTGTCCACTACAATGACCACTACACTACACTACCCACTACACTAAACTGACCTCTACCCACTACACTACACTGACCACTACACTACACTGACCACTACACTAAACTGACCACTACGCTACACTACCCACTACACTAAGGATGAGCTCCGGCGGGTTCGCATGCTGCACATGCAGAGCCCGCCAGAAAGTCGGCACGGTGCAACACTAATCACAAGCAGTGAGACATTTTGCGATCTCTGCAGCCGCACATCGGGAAAATGTCTCACTGCCTGTGATTAGCGCAGCGCCGTACCGACTTCCTGGCGGTCTCTGCATGTGCAGCATGCAAACACGCCGGAGCTCATCCTTACACTACACTGACCACTACCCTACACTGACCACTACCCTACACTGACCACTACCCTACACTGACCACTACCCTACACTGACCACTACCCACTACACTGACCACTACCCACTACACTGACCACTACACACTACACTACACTGTACTGACCACTACACACTACACTGACCACTACATTACCCACTACACTACACTGACAACTACACTAACCACTACACTTCACTGACCACTACATGACACTACCCACTACACTGCACTACCCACTACACTGCACTGACCACTACACTGCACTGACCACTACCCACTACACTGCACTGCCCACTGCACTGACCACTACACTACACTGATCACTACCCACTACACTGTGCTGACCACTACACTGACCACTACACTGTACTGTGCTGCACTACACTGACCACTATACTGTGCTGACCACTACACTGACCACTACACTACACTGATAACTACCCTGCACTGACCACTACCAGGCCACATAAAGGCGGAGGTGGGACTCCAGGAGCAACCTTTGCGCATGTGCCACCCGACATTGCGGACAGGCCATCCCCGCCATTGCACATGACCCCATTCGCCCAATCACAGGGCGCCGGAGATTGAACATGGTGGCCGGAGTGCGGGGACACAGTATATCAGAATTCGGACAGAATGACACACACTGGCTTTGGATTTCGCCAGTGTTACACGCACATGAACTTTAAAGTGATTGTAAAGTCTTGTTTTGATTTGTTTTTTTAGTTAAAAATAAACATTTTATACTCACCTGCCCTGTGCAGTGGATTTGCACAGATCCTCCTCTTCTCAGGTCCCTCTTAGGCCCCTTTCACACTGGGGCGGTGGGGGCGTCGGCGGTAAAACGGCGCTATTTTTAGCGCCGCTTTACCGTCGTTCTTGCGGCGGTATTCGTCCACTAGTGCTGCGGTTTTAACCCCCGCTGGCGGCCGAAAAAGGGTTAAAACCGCTCGCATAGCGCCGCTACAGCGGCGGTATTGCCGCGCTGCCCTATTGATTTCAATGGGCAGGAGCGGTTTAGGAGCGGTGAATACACTGCTCCTTCACTGCTCCAAAGATGCTCTTTGCAGGCGTTTTTTTTCTCTCCTGCCAGCGCACCGCTTCAGTGTGAAAGCCCTCGGGCTTTCACACTGGAGAAACAGCAGCGGCAGTTTTAGGTCGGTTTGCAGGCGCGATTTTTAGCGCAATAACACCTGCAAACCGCCCCAGTGTGAAAGGGGCCTTAGACTCTTCTGGCCCCTCCCTCATGACGAGTGCCCCCCACAGCAAGCCGCTTGCTATGGGGGCACCCAAGCAGAGACACAGCTCCCTGTGTCCATTGAGACATGGAGCTGCAGCCAGGCCCCGCCCCCTTTCTCTCCTTATTTGCTGACTGACTTGGACAGCAGTGGGAGCCAATGGCGCCACGCTGCTGTCTCAGCCAATGAGGAGGGGAGTCCCAGGCTGCCAAGACAATCCTACAACATTACGGGATCTAGATGGGGCTTAGGTAAGTATTAGGGGGTCTGCTGCACACAGAAGGCTATTTATCTTAATGCATAGAATGTATTAAGGTAAAAAACCTTCTGCCTTTACAATCACGTTAAATGACATCCCAGTTTAAGTCCATAGGGTTCAATATTGGGTTGGCCCACCATTTGCAGCTATAACAGCTTCAACTCTTCTGGGAAGGCCGTCCACAAGGTTTAGGAGTGTGTCTATGGGAATGTTTGACCATTCTTCCAGAAGCAAATTTGTGAGGTCCGGCACTGATGTTGGACGAGAAGGCCTGGCTCGCAGTCTCCACTCTAATTCATCCCAAAGGTGTTCTATGGGGTTGAGGTGCAGGCCAGTCAAGTTCCTCCACCCCAAACTCGCTCATCCATAGACCTTGCTTTGTGCACTGGTGCGCAGTCATCTTGGAACAGGAAGGGGCCGTCCCCAAACTGTTCCCACAAAGTTGGGAGCATGAAATTGTCCAAAATGTCTTGGTATGCTGACGCCTTAAGAGTTTCCTTCACTGGAAATAAGGGGCCAAACCCAACCCCTGAAAAACAACCCCCCACCATAATCCCCCCTCCACCAAATGATTTGGACCAGTGCACAAGCAAGGTCCATAAAGACATGGATGAGCTGACCTACTGCAGCTTCTAATGCACATTGTGAGAAGCCCACAGTGTGCAGTGAATTCAGAGGAAGCCATTTCAGTCCAAGACAGGAGCCGATACAACTGTGCAAGACTGAAAGGGAAGGCCAGAGATCAGCATTAAAGGTTTGTTGGGTATTTTGCGCCACGTGCCGTAATGAACTTCAGAGGAAAGGTGGGAGGAAGAATTAAAAATTGAGAGAGCTAACAATACAGACATTGTAGAAAACAAATTTTTATTGTATGTCTTCTGCTGCAGGTACAAAACCAATGTCTTCTTCAGAAAGATAAAAGAGGAGAAGGAATCTGTGGAAACGAAAGTGTTCAAGGAAACCGCCACCGCCGAGAACACGAAAGAGGAAGAAGTATTCTCCAATGGGAGGGAGGAGAGGCCACCAACTTCCGAGGCCAACACAGGGGGCAGCATGGAGGCAGAGGTGTAGCCGGGGACACGGGGCTCAGAGATGAACTGCCAATGGAGGAACCCGACCCACCGGACAGCCAATGGACAAAACCAGACAGAGCCGTGGCCTTGGGAAATCTCCCAAAAAAGAGTAAAAGTCACAGCTGGAGACTTTTGGACTTTACCGATGTGCCCAATAAAAAGGGTAAAAAAAAAAAAAAATTAACTTTATGAGCAATGGGATTTGTCTTGCAAATGAAACAATCTCAGACGTCTCGTCACCTGCCTGCAGCTGTTCTCGAACCCCCTTAATCCAGACAGAGATCTGCTGCAGTCGGCCAGCTTGGCACGGGTTGCAATAATTCTTCATGCGAATCACTGTTTGTTCATTTTTACTTGCCTCATCGCTACAAAATTGGGTGTCTAAGAAATCTAAGAATCTTATTTATACAAATTAGCTTCTATTTTGACCACCTTGTTACTGCTGTAAGGAGAAAAAAAATGTCAGGTAGGCGGACGTATATTTCTGGAGCGCCGTCACTTTAGCTCCGGAAGGGTTCGTGACCAGGCCATTTTTTGCTATGCGGCCCTGCCCTACTTAAACTGGCAATTGCAGTCATGCAACACTGTACCCAAACGAAATGTATATCAATTTGTTTACACAAATAGAGATTTCTTTTGGTGGTATTTGATCACCACTGTTTTTTTTTTATTATATAAACAAAAACATTAAAAAAAAAAAAACAATATTTTTTACTTTCTGCTATAAAATATATGCAAAAAAAATCAAAAATCAAATCTCTTAATAAATTTTGGCCAAAATGTATTCTGCTATACTTTTTTTTTTTTTTACAGAAGAGTTTTTATTTATCTCCAAAAGGAGAGATAGTTTGCATAGAAATACAGTACAATTCTACAAAATATAATGTAACATTAAACAGTACATCATGTATTAAGTGCAACAAATTACAAAATATGTAACATAACACATAATACTCTTATACCAAATTGTAAAGAGATTCTACAACTTTAGAGGATGGTATTATTTTATTTACTTAGTGGTTTCAGATAATTTCTCATGTCTGGAAGGAATTATCTGCTATACAGCTTTGGTAAAAAAAATGAACAATAAGTGTGTATTGATTGGTTTGCGTAAAAGCTATAACATTTACAAACAATAAAATATATACTGGAATTTATTTTTTTTATAGTGGTAATGGTGATCAGCGACTTATAGCGGGATGGCGGGCAATCTAACATTAACTGACTCTTTGTGGGAACTAATTAACTGCCACTGACATCACCAGTGACATTATTACAGTTAGTGCTAAAATATGCACTGTCACTGTACTAATGACACTGTTTAATGTATCTAGTGCAATATTACAAGCTTCATTTTACAAGCTTCACCCCCTTAATGCCAGCACGTTTCTTCTTTTCCCAAAAAAAAGTGAGATCACCCTGGGTTGTTTGGGTGGGGGTGTTTTGTACTGCCCTGCCATTTGTATTTGCTATTTTTTATAATAGAAAGTTAGGGGAACAAAAAAAAATGTTTTTGGTCTTTTTTCTAGTCTTTTTTAAGCAAAAAAAAATCTCTAATATCACTTTGCCTCAAAAAGAAAGCTCTATCTGTCTCCAAAAGTTGTTATAAGATTAATTTGTGTACAGTGTTGCATAAAGGAATATTTGTCAGTCAAACTATCACAGCACTGAACAATGGCCTGGACAGGAAGCGTATATACAGGCTAGTACCGGAGTGGTTATAAGAGTTTTTTAGTGTAACACTGCAAAACTACAAGTCCCATGAGGCATTGCAAGGCTGACTGTTACAAGTATGACTCCCACAGGCTGAGGCATGATGGGACTTGTAGTTTCGCAACAGCTGGAGGGCTGCCAGTTTGAGACCCCCCTGATGTAGGGAGACACAACTGTTTTTCTTGCATGCCAGGGATGGCTCCATAGGATGCTGCAAGAGAAAGGATCCACCCTGAAACAGGAAGCCTGGGGCAATGACCATGACGCCAGCCTAAAACAGAACATATCACTTTACAGAGAGGAGGGCCCTTGAGATCCCGACCTTGAGAACCAAGGAACATTTGCTCCTCATTTCATCCAACAGTGGAAAAGCCAGTAATCAGATCTCCCTCTGAAAATACTAGTTGCCTGGCAGTCGTGCTCATCCTCGGATTTTTGGATTTTTTTTTTTTTTTTGAGTCGCTGAGCCAAGGCAAGCCTACAGAGAAGGAGAGGCAGAGTAAAGTCAGAGCCTCTGATATGCATGGCTTGTTTCCTGGTCGCTGAGAAAGCCGCTCAGGACAGCCAGGAAACCAAAGTGTTCAGTAATAGGAAATGTATTATGCCATCACAGCCTGGAATAAACGTCAGCAAACATGGGCGATGTGATATTTTGTAGGCGTTAAAAAAACAAGCGTACATTTAAATATTTGAAGCGCTGGCCCCCAATCTGAATCGCTAATGTATCCGACCATGGGGCCTTTGATAACTTTGATAGTTAACTTTTATTTTTGCTTTTTTTTTTTTTTTTTTTTTTTTTTACTTTATAGTAAAAATAGAATACAATTGTTTTTTAAATAAACGTTTTGTGCCTTTCCTGTTCAATTTTTTTTATATTTGTTTTGAAAAGATGCTTTATTGGTCAACATACAAATAGATGCACTGTGTAACTATCCATGCCCAGTGCCATCTTAAGAGCATTATAGGCCCCCGGGCAATACAGTGCACTGGGGCCCTGTCTACACAATCACGCATGATTGCCCATCAAATGCAGCTTTACTGTGCCCATGAATGCAGCCTCACTGTGCACTGTGCCCGTGAATGCAGCCTCACTGTGCCCATCAAATGCAGCCTCACTGTGCCCGTGAATGCAGCCTCACTGTGCCCGTGAATGCAGCCTCACTGTACCCACCATTGCAGCCTCATTGTGCCCGTGAATGCAGCCTCATTGTGCCCGTGAATGCAGCCTCACTGTGCCCTTGAATGAAGCCTCACTGTGCCCACCATTGCAGCTTCGCTGTGCCCACCATTGCACCCTCACTGTGCACCACCATTACAGCCTCACTGTGCCCGTGAATGCAGCTTCACTGTGCCCACCATTGCTGCCTCACTGTGCCCGTGAATGCAGCCTCACTGTGCCCACCATTACAGCTTCGCTGTGCCAACCATTGCACCCTCACTGTGCCCACCATTACAGCCTCACTGTGCCCATGAATGCAGTCTCACTGTGCCCACAATTGCACCCTCACTGTGCCCATGAAAGCAGCATCATGGTGCCAATTAATACAGACTCACCATCGCCTGGTAACACACACAGTGGGCATCTCCTCCTGTGTATCACGGAGCTGGCTGGGTCTGTGTCTGGCGGACGCGCTGTTACAAGGTCCCGCCCCCCTAGACCAGCTCGTGTGATAGGTGGAACACTGATACAATCTACTATTACACGAGCCGGTCTAGGGGGGCGGGACCTTGTTCCAGCGTGGCTGCCGGACACAGACCCAGCTAGCTCAGCGATACACAGGAGGAGAGAGGGAAAGAGCGGAGCGCTGCAGCCGCAACTCAAAGCGGCCCCAGGGCAGGCGGCCTACCGGTAAATTTCCTGGTAGGCCAGTCCGGCCCTGGCTGGGGTTGCTGGGCAGGTGGGGCCCCCCAGGCAAGTGGGGCCCCCGGGCAACTGCCCAGAGTGCCCATGCGAAAAGAAAAGTCTGTGCCCACTTCCTGTCTTTGATACATTGAGAGCCCAGCACCAGCCAAAACCCCCAGGGGTCTGTTTAAAAAAACATGAATTGCACAAATGTCACAGGCATTCGTCCAGGCGGCACAAACGTTTCCTTGTATGTTCTCTTATACTTTGCCTTCCTATGACCTTCAGCTCCATCTAGTGGCCAAAATGCAGCATATTTTTTTCTGAAATACCTCAATCAGAAAATATACCTCTGCTAGATGGAGATGACAATTATCAGAGAAATAATGAGTACAATCAAATGTTTTATAAATAGACCCCTTATGTCTGGGCAAAATAAAAAAACATATTCCGTACACCTGTGCAATACAGACACAGTTCCCCCGTATAAACAGAAAAGTCAATGCTACTACCCATACACCACATAGATAGCAGAGCTCGCAGGTGCTCGATCCACAGTCACTGGTTGAGTAGCGTAATGTAGAAAAAAATGATCCGCACTCTGGTTCTTGCTCTTAAAATGTCTTCATTTTATTGAATAGCCACAGTGAACAAACACAGATTAAGTCAGTTGACGTGTTTCAGCCTATAAGGCCTTAGTCAGGCCTTATGACTAAGGCCTTATAGGCTGAAATGCGTCAACTGACTTAATCTGCCCCTTGTAATATAAATAGACCCCTTATGTCTGGGCACAATAAAAAAAATATATTCAGTACACCTGTGCAATACAGGCACAGTTCTCCTGTATAAACAGAAAAGTCAGTGCTACTACCCATACACCACATGGATAGCAGAGCTCCCAGGTGCTCGATCCACAGTCGCTGGCTGAGTAGAGTAATGTAGAAAAAAATGATCCGCACTCCGGTTGTTGCTTTTAAAATTTCTTCATTTTATTGACTAGCCACAGTGAACAAACACAGATTAAGTCAGTTGACGTGTTTCAGCCTATAAGGCCTTAGTCATGCCTTATGACTAAGGCCTTATAGGCTGAAACGTGTCAACTGACTTAATCTATGTTTGTTCACTGTGGCTATTCAACAAAATTAAGAAATTTTAAGAGCAACAACCGGAGTGCGGATCATTTTTTTTCTACAGTTCTCCCTTGTTTTGTCTTTATAAAAATATTGCATGCATAAAAAAAGTACCTGTTGATCCTGCCAAAAATTCGGTGAGCTCCTAACTTCCTTTTTGAGATGACAACGCGTCTCTGCTGGACTGAAATGTCAAGCAGTGTTGTCATTGCTGCCCAGTTTCCCCCCTGCAGAACACCCACCACCTCCTATCTCCATAACATAAAAGGGAGGGGTTATATAGTACCGCTGTGGTGAACTGGGCAGGCCTGACAACACTTCTTGGGATTTCGGTGTAGCAGAGGAAGTGTTGTCAGCTCTCCCATACATACACTTTAGTTACACCACTGATAAAGGGTCCAGGTATGACTTTATTCCAGTAGAAGTCAGGGGGGCAATTAAAAGAGAAACCAAAGCATTTTCAAGGGTCCAAAACCTCCGCCTTTATCAGGCCTAGAAGTTTTTATTGCTGCCCCTATTGGAGAGATTTCCCCAAACTACCTGTTAGTAGAGGAAAGAATGAAAAACAGGACACAGAAAAACACATTTTTAGTAGAACTAGTTAGGCTTCCATTTTTTTTATGTCCCAGGGACAGGAAGTGAGCAGTAATCTCACCAATGAGGGGCACCGACAGAAGGAAAGTTTTGACAGATCTTGGCTTTTAATCACTCGAGAAGGAAAGGAAAGGGAGAGGAAGAAGGAAAAGGAGAAGGAAAGAAAAGAGGGCAGAGAAAGTAGAGAGGGAAGGGAAAGGAAAGGAGAATGGGAAGGGGAAGGAAAGGGGAAAGAAAAAAGGAAAGGAGAAAGGAAAAGAAAATGGAGAGGGAAAGGAAAGTGAAAAGGAGAAGGAAAGCAAAGAAAAGAGGGAAGGGAAAGTAAATGAGAAATGGACGGGAAAGGAAAGGAATGGTGATGGGAAAGGAAAGAGGGGAAAAGAAGGGGAAAGTAAAGGAGAAAGGGAAGGGAAACTAAGGGAAGGAAATAGAAAGGAAAGAAAAGGAGAAAGGAAAGGGCAAAGGGAAGGGAAAGGGGAAAGGAAGGGGAAGGAAAGGGGAAAGGAGAAAGGAAAAGGAAAAAAAAGGAAAGGAAAAAGGAGAGGGAAAGGAAAGTGAAAAGGAGAAGGAAAGCAAAGGAAAGAGGGAAGGAAAAGAAATGAAAATAGGAAAGGAAGGGGGAAGGGGGAAGGGGAAAGGAAAGGGAAAGGGAAGGGAAAGGAAATGAGAAAGGGAAGGGAAAGGAAACGAAGGGAACAGAAAGGAAAGGAAATAGGAAAGGGCAAAGGCAAAAGGAAAGTAGAAAAGAAAGAAGAAAAGGGAAAGGAGAAAGGGAAGGGATAAGGGGAAAGGAAAGGAGAAAGTGAAGAGAATGGAAAGGGGAAAGGAAAGAAAAGAGGGAAAGGAAAGGGGAAAGGAAAAAGGAAAGGGGAATAGGAAAGAAAAGGGGGAAAGGGGGGAAGGAAAGTCAGGGGGGCAATTGAAGGAGAATCCAAAGCATTTTGGGGGTTAAAAACCACCCCCTTTATCAAGCCTAGGTGTTTTTATTGATGTCTGAACCCCTATTGGAGAGATTTCCCCACACTTCCTGTCAATAGAGGAAAGAATGAAAAACAGGACACAGAAAAACACATTTTCCTAGAACTGGGTAGGCTGCCATTTTTTGTATGTCCCAGTGGCAGGAAGTGAGAGATAATCTCACCAATGGGGGGCACAGACAGAAGAAAGGGAATAGGAAAAGAAAAGGAATGCATCCCCTTAATAAAGCCTTTCAGCTTCTATTCCTGCTGTTGTGTTTCTCAGCCAAAGTCTGTATCATCCTCAGAGCTGAGCACTACTACTCTCATCGTGACACACGGAGACGGCACAGAAAAGAAGCTGCAATGTCCTCACGCTTCTTACAGCCGCCTATATGTCTGTAGCTACCATTGCTGGCCGAGGCAGAGGTATACAGGGGTGACCGGAGGAAATACTAGGAGCAGGCCACACCTGCAGAAAAAGAAGCGGGACATGTGGAAGGTCCTCGGGGGTGGGGCACTTGTCATTTTTCTTCCAGGACAGAGAACTCCAACCTCTGCTAAACTCTTCCTATCATTAGGGAATGTGCAGAGTGTTAGTGAGGAACAGACATCGTATAAAAGAAGAAATGGTGGGGAGCCTCATCATAATATGATAGATAGATAAGATAAATAGGGCAGCACAGTGGTGTAGTGGGTGGCACAGTGGTGTAGTGGGTAGCACTCTCGCCTAGCAGTAAGAAGGGTCGCTGGTTCGAATCCCAACCATGACACTACCTGCCTGGAGTTTGCATGTTCTCCCTGTGCCTGTGTGGGTTTCCTCCGGGTACTCCGGTTTCCTCCCACACTCCAAAGACATGCTGGTAGGTTAATTGGATCCTGTCTAAAATTGTCCCTAGTATATGAATGTGAGTTAGGGGACCTTAGATTGTGAGCTCCTTGAGGGTAGGGACTGATGTGAATGTACAATGTATATGTAAAGCGCCGCATAAATTGACGGCGCTATATATATGTACCTGAAATAAATTAAATAAATAAATAGATAGATAAGATCAATAGACAGATAGATAAGATAAGATAAATAGATAGATAAAATAAATAGATAAGATAGACAGATAAGACAAATAGATAGGATAAGATAAATAGATAAATAAGATAAATAGATAGATTAGATAAGATATGATAGATAAAAAGAAAAGAATGTCTCTGTGATATAGTAAGTTACACACCCAGCACTCTGTACTTCTCGTGCTCCGGTGACAGATGGGGTTATGGTGATCCTGTAGTCAGCGGGGACACGGACACGTCGGGGGTCACAGATGTTTGCTGACCTCACAGATTACATACAGAGGACTATGACTATGTACACAGCACTGACACCACAACCCATCCATAGCACCAGCATTTCTCTATACTGAGTATTTAAAGGAGCCTTCCACATTCACCAAGAGTGGGGGAGAAGTTGGTCTTGATCTGCTTTATGACATCATTATTCAAAGCTGCCATAGACTCAACACACAGACTTCCTATTCTACAGTGCAAAGGAAAAGTTCTCGGTAACATTCACCGTGGCTTTAATACAGCTGCCACCCCCCAATAATGTAAGGACAAAGAATAAGCCAATAGAATAATAGGGGGACACATGATGAGCCAATAGAATAATAGTGCTACACAGTGTGGTTAGCCGATAGGATAATAAGGGGACACAGAGTGAGACAATAGGTTAATAGTGTGACACATGATGAACCAATAGGATTATAAGGGGGGGTCACAGAGTGAGCCGATAGGATAATGGGACAAAAAATGCCCCAATAAAATAAAAGGGAGACACGTGATGAGCCAATAGGATAATAGGAGAGAAAGAGTAATGCTACCCATACACTATACGAAAAATCTGCCGAAATTCAGTCATTTGGCCAGTTCGTTCGTTTTTCGGCCAGTTTATGGGCACAAAATGGAAAATCATGGGGGCGTTTTTGAGGCGAAAAAACGAAGGACAGGTTTGAAAATTTTCTGCAGAACGAACGATAAATTGAAAGGTTAATGTGCTTCCCGTCCGAACTGTCTGCACTGGGTGTATGTAAAAAGAAACAAACATAAAATGAATTCAATTATGTCCACTGAGCGATTTATCGGTCATTACATGATGGCACTATCGTTTGCTCTCACGGCCGAATGTTCGTTTTTCGAAAATGGGTTCGGCCGATTTTTTTGTATAGTGTATGGCCAGCATAAGCCAATAGGATAATAGGAGAGAAAGCGTGAGCCAATAGGATAACAGGGGGACGCAGACCGAGCCAATGGGATAATAAGGAGAGAAAGAGTAAGCCAATAGGATAATAGTTGAACACAGAGTGAGTGAATAGGATAATAGTGTGACATGTGATGAGCAAATAGGATACTATGGGGGCACAGAGGCAAACAGATGATAGTGGTACACAGAGTGAGTAAATAGGATAACAGGGTACTATGAGTGAGCCAACAGAATAAAAGGGGGACACGCTCTTAGCCAATAGGGTAATGGGGGAACAGACTGAACCAATGGGATATCTGTGGGAGCTCGGTGCTGCCCCCAGCGGCGGCAATTGGCAAAAAAATAATCACATGAAAACCAGTAATGGGCAGTGGGGGCGAGAACTGCCCACATCAAACATGGCGGCCGAGTTGTTTACGTTCCGGGCAGGCGCCGCGCTGGGCGATGACGTTGCTCGTACAGTGACAGCGGAGAGTGTCCAACACTGCGGGATCTGTGTGTGTCTATGGAGACCCCTCTGAGTGTCATCACACGGCCTGCCAGAGGTAAGTACACAGAGAGGGGATGTACACACCTACCGGGGACTCCACACATAGAGACAGACGTAGTTAACTTCTACACACACACAGGTGTACATAGGGGGGGGGCAGAGGTAGGTACACAGGAGGCTGCAGAGGTAGGTATACAGGTGGAGGAGGGGGCAGAGGTAGGTATACAGGTGGAGGAGGGGGCAGAGGTAGGTATACAGGTGGAGGAGGGGGCAGAGGTAGGTATACAGGTGGAGGAGGGGGCAGAGGTAGGTATACAGGTGGAGGAGGGGGGTAGAGGTAGGTATACAGGTGGAGGAGGGGGGTAGAGGTAGGTGCACAGGTGGAGGAGGGGGGTAGAGGTAGGTGCACAGGTGGAGGAGGGGGTAGAGGTAGGTACACAGGTGGAGGAGGGGGGTAGAGGTAGGTATACAGGTGGAGGAGGGGGGTAGAGGTAGGTATACAGGTGGAGGAGGGGGTAGAGGTAGGTATACAGGTGGAGGAGGGGGGTAGAGGTAGGTATACAGGTGGAGGAGGGAGGTGAAGAAGGGGGGTAGAGGTAGGTATACAGGTGGAGGAGGGGGGTAGAGGTAGGTATACAGGTGGAGGAGGGGGTAGAGGTAGGTATACAGGTGGAGGAGGGGGTAGAGGTAGGTATACAGGTGGAGGAGGGAGGTGAAGAAGGGGGGTAGAGGTAGGTATACAGGTGGAGGAGGGGGGTAGAGGTAGGTATACAGGTGGAGGAGGGGGGTAGAGGTAGGTATACAGGTGGAGGAGGGGGGTAGAGGTAGGTATACAGGTGGAGGAGGGGGTAGAGGTAGGTATACAGGTGGAGGAGGGAGGTGAAGAAGGGGGGTAGAGGTAGGTATACAGGTGGAGGAGGGGATAGAGGTAGGTATACAGGTGGAGGAGGGAGGTGAAGAAGGGGGGTAGAGGTAGGTATACAGGTGGAGGAGGGGGGTAGAGGTAGGTATACAGGTGGAGGAGGGGGTAGAGGTAGGTATACAGGTGGAGGAGGGAGGTGAAGAAGGGGGGTAGAGGTAGGTATACAGGTGGAGGATGGAGGTAGAGGTAGGTATACAGGTGGAGGAGGGGGGTAGAGGTAGGTATACAGGTGGTGGAGGGGGGTAGAGGTAGGTATACAGGTGGAGGAGGGGGGGTAGAGGTAGGTATACAGGTGGTGGAGGAGGGGGTAGAGGTAGGTATACAGGTGGGGCAGAGGTAGGTACACATTTGGTGGGGGAGGGGGTAGAGGGAACATGTTTCGCCCCGCTCAATGGGAATTGGTCATAGTGGGTGATCGGGGTGAAACATGTTGGTTGGGGGTTGGTAAGCACCGCCTTTTTCTTTTATTTAATTTTTACACTTTTTTTTTTATTCTTATTTTTTTCACATGGCTTTAGTTTTGCTATATAAAGGACCAGAAGACCCCCCTGTGGTGGACTTTTGTCGGGTTGGGCAGTTATCAGACCTCTGATGTCTCTTCTGCCTTCCAATGTTTATAAACAGCTCTGCAGAGACAGAAATCCACCAATCCCTGTCCAGGAAATGGAAGGAAGTGTCTCTGCAGTCACATTGTATCCATTTGTTCTACTTGAGTGCTGACAGATTGTATGGAATTATATCAGGACTGTCATTATTATTATATCAGGACTGTCATTATTATTATAGAAGGACGGTCATTATTATAGGAAGACTGATCATTAAAAGTTATCGGTTTAGCGCTCTCTAGTGATCTCCCAACAACAAGGTCACCTCCCCGATCCCTATTATTACACCGTGTACAGCGAGGGGGAGGAGTCTCATCCTCTCTGCCGGTGTCCCCATCAGGGAAATCCCATCACCAGGACACAGAGCTGAGCTAAATCTGCTCAGATAACATTTGGGCCAGAGTTGGGCTTTAAAAATAATAATAAAAAAAATATATTCCCTTTTAAATAATTCACCTTAACCTCTTCAACACCGGGCACTGTGACCCCCTTCTTGCCCAGGCCAATTTCCAGCTTTCAGCGCTGTCACACTTTGAATGACAATGGTGCGGTCATACAACACTGTAACCATGTGACATTTTTATCATTTTTTTTTCTCACAAATAGAGCTTTCTTTTAGTGGTATTTAATCACTACTGTTTTTTTTTTTTTTTTTTTTTTTTTTTATAATTGAAAAAAGACCAAAATACGTTTTTACTTCCTTTCTGTAAAATTCTGCAAATCCTATAATTTTTCTTCATGAATTTAGGCCAAAATGTATTCTGCTCCATTTCTTTGCTAAAAATAACCCAAATCAGTGTTTATTATTTAGTCTGTAGGAATGTTATGGAGTCCACAAACTGTGGGATATATATATATATCTGAAAATCCATCAATCCCGATGTATCGACAACCGATCTTATTTCTTGAGGCCCCAAAAATGCCAGGACAGTACAAATACCCCCCCCCCCAATTACTTTTTTTTTTTTTTGGAAAGTAGACAGTCTGAGGTATTTAGTAAGAGGCACGTCGTTTTTTTTTTTTGTTTGTTTGTTTTTTGAAATTGTAGTTTTTTTTGTCCTTTTTTTTTTTTTTTTGGCAAATGAAATAAATAAAATTTAATAAAAAAAAATTCACAATTTAATTTTTTTACATATTGTCACCAGTGCAGTACAGCATCATATAACTGGTGTGGTGGTGATCAGAGACATTGACTGGTGACAGTACGGAAAAAAAATTTTTTCAATTTGGTTCAAGGTTTTTTTTTTTTTTATTACATTTTTTTTAAATTTATTTATTTTCAATTTTTTTTTTTTAACACGCTGTGACCAGAGCAATATAATGTTACCACAGTAACACTGCACTACTCTGGGGAAGAGATCAGGAATTTTTTTTTTACACATTGTAAAATTTCATTGCTATAAGCAATCATTTTACTGAATGAATCGATTAATTTACTTGGTTTTGTTGTGATTGGCTGTAATTGGCCCTGTCTGCATCACGTGATCACTGTGACCTATCACAGCTAGCAACACAATTCTACACAATGGAAATGGATGGCATGGATGGAAGCCATCCATTATTTACAACTGTCATGTGATCTGCTGTGATTGGTCACAGCGATCACATGGTAACGGCAGCGGGCCGGTACACTGATAAGTCATTGGCTGGTGACAGATCGCGCCTGCAGTGCGGCCCGTTCGTCATACAGCCATCATACTGCTATAGGCTGGGCAGGAACGGGTTAAATACACAGATATCATACATATACAGGGACTGTTTTACCTGACAAAGGATTTACATTTTTTTGTCCATCCAGTCCTGAGATTTACACAGCTCTGCCTCATAACACAGTCCTGTCTGGAGGAAGAAAAAATAGTAATCTGCTGCAGTTCAGTAACGCTTACAGGTCATGCCCCTCCCCCCCAGCGTGTGATTGGACAGAGAATAAAGAAGAAGCAGCAGCAGGCTGACAATGTTAATTTCTCTGTCACTCTGTTCTCTCATCCTATCAGCACGTTTCTTCTTAGCACATGGGTACTGACTGCACTTTCCTGGTTGGCGGGCATCCAGTGTTATCTAGTCCTTTCCTCCCCAGCCTGACTGTTCCTGTCTGGCCCACCCCTTTCATTCATACAGTTTTAATTCTTTAAATCATTTAAATCAGTGGTTTCCAAACTGTGGCCCTTGGCTTGCCTTTATCTGGCCCTTGGAGAACTGTTTCTTTCACTGATATGAGGTACTATTCCTCCACTGACACCAACAATGGGGCACTATTCCTCCACTGACACCAACAATGGGGCACTATTCCTCCACTGACACCAACAATGGGGTACTATTCCTCCACTGACACCAACAATGGGGCACTATTCCTCCACTGACACCAACAATGGGGCACTATTCCTCCACTGACACCAACAATGGGGTACTATTCCTCCACTGACACCAACAATGGGGCACTATTCCTCCACTGACACCAACAATGGGGCACTATTCCTCCACTGACACCAACAATGGGGTACTATTCCTCCACTGACACCAACAATGGGGTACTATTCCTCCACTGACACCAACAATGGGGTACTATTCCTCCACTGACACCAACAATGGGGTACTATTCCTCCACTGACACCAACAATGGGGCACTATTCCTCCACTGACACCAACAATGGGGCACTATTCCTCCACTGACACCAACAATGGGGTACTATTCCTCCACTGACACCAACAATGGGGTACTATTCCTCCACTGACACCAACAATGGGGTACTATTCCTCCACTGACACCAACAATGGGGTACTATTCCTCCACTGACACCAACAATGGGGCACTATCCCCCCCCCCCCCCCATTGCCCCCAATGATGTAATTTTTTTTTTTACTTCCACTAACCGCCAAGCCTATGGCATTGTTTTCTGCCACCAATGGGAATTTTCTACCCCCCACTGGTAACAATCCGGCCCCCCTAAACTTTGAAGGGCAGTAAAGTGGCCCTTTGTTTCAGAAGTTTGGAGACCCTGATTTAAATCATGGAGGTTCAGCATGTGGGCGTTACCCAGGGCAGCTTGGTTAGGAACGCCCACTTCTCCAGACTGACATGTAGTGTACAGCACCCTGCTGGCCCCTCCCACCAGCCATGATCTGCCTGAATTGCATAGAGAATCGCAGAAATCCATTGATGACATCACTGTGTCTAAAATAAGATTTGTCATGAAAACCGGTTTCATTTAATAATTTCACTAGTTGATTGAGGGGGCGGGGGGGGGGGGGGGGGGCACCAGGGAAGTCCAAAATATAAGCAGATTAAACTTCCTTTTCAATGTTTTGTTCTTTTCCAGGACCCCTCGTAAACGAGACCTGAATTGTGCGGAAAAGTATTTCAGCCTCGCCCCAGCGATGGGCCACCAGCTGTCCAGCCAGGGGGCGATCAACAAACTTCCCGAGAAGGTTGCCAAGCATGTGACCCTGGTGCGTGAGAGCGGCTTCCTGACGTACGAGGAGTTCCTGGGGCGAGTCGCTGAGCTCAACGATGTGTAAGAGAGCGCCATATATCCGTCATCGCCTGTGCTACATACATGAATCTGACACGGGGGCAACAGCCCCCCCCCCCTCCACCACTAGGAAAGCTTCCTACCTAGAATCGCTGTGTCAGCCGTTCCGTCATTTCATCACTTTTCCAGATCAGTCGGCCATCCTCTATAGCAGGGATAGGCAATTAGCGGACCTCCAGCTGTTGCAAAACTACAAATCCCATCATGCCTCTGCCTCTGGGTGTCATGCTTGTGGCTGTCAGAGTCTTGCTATGCCTCATGGGACTTGTAGTTCTGCAACAGCTGGAGGTCCGCTAATTGCATATCCCTGCTCTATAGCTTCCTGAGAAGTTCCAATGTCTGCCTAGCAACCATGGCAACAGTATACATGCTCGTGAACAATAATTATCCTCATTTTCATCCTATTTTTGACCACGTGACATATCACACCCCCTTTCCTGTCCAGACTATTTTCTGGTGCTGTAATACTTTGGCTGACAATTACTCTGTCATGCAACAAATTATTTTTATACAATTTGCTTGAGACATATGTATTTTTCTTTATCGTACATCACGGGACACAGAGCACCATAATAATGACTATGTGGGTTATACGCTTACTTTTAGGTGATTGTACACTGGCAACCAATAGTAAGACAGTTCCTCCCATATAACCCCTCCTACACAGGAAGTGCCTCAGTTTTTTCGCCAGTGTCTTGAAGGTGATGGTCATGGCTGTTGAAGCTCTTCAGTTTCTTCAAAGAAATGTCCCACTGAAGACGTTCTAATCGGATCCATTCGGATGGCTCACTAAGCTAAAGTGGATGGTACCCGAACCTCGGTTCAAGAACGAGGTGTTGCTTGTAATGTGTCCTTTAGGCTATGTTTCCACTAGTGCGACTTTTCATGCGACTTGGGACTGAAAAGTCGCATGACAAATTGTATCCCATGATTTCCAATGAGTACCGTTCATATCTGTGCGACTTCAAGTCGCAGCGACTTCAAAGTAGTCCCTGCACTACTTTGGTCCCACTTTGATGCGACTTGAGGTCCATAGATACAGGCATTGCTTCAAATCGCGGTAAAAAATCGCGGCAAAATCGCGCGACTTTGGGGACGCAATAGTGGAAACATAGCCTTATAGGCGCTGGACCCTTGGTAAAATTGGTATTCCTGGTCAATCTTGCCCAAGGAAACCATAAAGGGTTCTTTACAGGTCCAGGGGTGTGGACCCCAATATGGGGGACCCGGTCCCCGAAGGTCCTTAGAGGCGCTACCCGCCATCATGGGGGAAGATTGGGCCTGGCAAGAAAGGCCCTGCTGCTTCCTGCTGCTTGGGACGGTGAGTACTCCCTTTGGGGAGTACATCCTTATGTGGATTCCCCTTTTTCAGACTGCTAGTGTAAGCCTTGAGCCTGTGCCAGGATTACAGAGGCCAGTTTGGCACGCATTTTTAAAATTCTTGAGTGCGCATGCGCGTGCACACTGCGTGCGCGTCACCGGCGTGCGAGTGCGCCGCCGCTATCCGCGCCACAGGTGCGCCACGAGCGTCAGGACGGCGCATGCGGTAGGCGGGTCGCCGATCGCTGATGCACGCGCTCGCTCTCATGCTAGTACTTATAAGCATGGAGCTCCTGGCGTGCGCATGGAGGTAGCAGAGCGAATGGTGGGCACGTGAGACTGGCGGTCTTGGACACAGCGGTGACAGGTTTAAATCTAGTTGTAGTTTGTGGGGAGTACTCCTGTTTAGTTTCCTCCTGTGTAAGCAATGTCTTCCAAAAAACGAGGAACAGGGAACAAGGCAAGCACAGGGGTTAAAGTCCCTCCACAAAAGACAGGAGACCAACCCCATGGTGATGCAGCCTCAGTTTCTCCTGAAGGACCTGCGGCTTCTGACCTGGCTGAGCCATTGCACTTATCAGGCATAGTAGCCACTACTAATGTACCTGCCTCAGCTTATGTTACAAAGGATGATTTGGCATCTGCCTTAGCGGGTCTTGAAAGCAAAATAGCTGGCATGATTGTCTCTGTAACACAGGGGGGAAGGAAGCGTAATAGATCTCCCTCCCCCGTACCTGGGCCAAGTAGTCACTAGAGCCCCAGGGCTCTTATAGCCAGATGGGTCCAGGTAACCTGGATCCAGAATGGGCAGAGGATCCAGAGGAGGTGGTCATGAAGGACCAGGAGGTAGGAGAGGCTGAAGATTCCTTGGCTGAGGACTCTGACTCTGGGGAGCCAATTTCAGCCTCCCATTGCCAGAAATTGTTTATCCAATCTCTAATGGAGATGGTACGAATTGGGTTTAAGTTTCCCCCGGTTCAGGAGTCTGCACTCTCTTGTTCCACTCTGGAATCTTTGCGACATAAACAAATTTCCCAAGCCTTTCCCTTGCATCTGTTACTGGAGCAGGTGATTTATGCGGACTGGGAGCATCCTGACAGGATATACTTACCTCCCAAAAAAGTTTTCTATTTTATACCCTATGGAGGAGAAGTTTAGGAAGAAATGGAGCACACCTTTGGTAGACTCTGCCATATCTTCTGTGCATAAAAACGTAACCTGTCCAGTGGATAATGCCCAGGTTTTCAAGGATCCGGCTGATAAAAAGCTAGAGTCCTTATTGAAGGCCTCCTTCTCGGTTGCCAGTGCAGCAGTTCAACCTGCTATTGCAGCCATTGGGATATGTCAATCCCTAAAGGATCGCTTTAAGAGGATAGTAAAGAACATACCTGGCCTGGAGGAATCTGCTGAGGAACTATCAGAGATCCCTCATGCCTTGTGTTTTGTGGTAGACGCTTCAAAAGACTCTATCCAACAGATGTCTCGTTTTGCGTTACTATCAGTTCATATGCGCCGAGTATTGTGGCTAAAGAACTGGTCTGCTGAGACGCATTGTAAAAGGCTACTTGCTGCTTTTCCATTTCATGGAGAGCGCCTGTTTGGCGAAGATCTGGATAAATATATCCAAAAGATCTCAGGAGGTAAGAGCGCTCTGCTTCCTATTAAAAAGAAGGGGAAGCAGCCCTCTTATAAAATTCCTAATCCTCCAGGTCCTGGTGCCTCTTCCCCTAAGCGGTATCGACGGCCTCAGCCGTCTGGGTTTAAAAGACCACAGGGTCAGAAAAAACCCTGGTCCCAAAAGCCACCCAAGCCCAACTCCAAGTCTACCTTGTAAAGGGGCGCCCCCGCTCTCATGGGTGGGGGGCAGGCTTCAGCTGTTTGGGGGAGGCCTGGGAAGAACTAGTTCAAGACAGATGGGTCATTTCCACTGTAAAATACGGTTACAGAATGGAGGTCCCCCCGAACCGGTTTCTGTACTCAAGGGTCCCGGCGGATCCAGAGAAGAGAAAAGGCCTATTTCTAGCTTTACACCATCTGCTGACACAGGGAGTAATTGTAAAGGTTCCGCATGAGGAAAGATTCAAGGGGTTTTACTCAAACCTATTCACCGTGCCGAAACCAAATGGGGAAGTAAGTCCCATTCTGGACCTCAAGGCTCTCAACTTCTTTGTAGACGTCCGATCTTTCCGCATGGAGTTGGTTCGTTCAGTAATAAGGTCCCTGAGAAAGGGAGACTATTTGGCATCCATAGATATCAAGGATGCGTACCTTCATGTGCCGATCTTCGGTCCACACCAAAGGATCTTACGCTTCGCTGTAGAGGGCAGTCATTTCCAGTTTGTGGCACTGCCTTTCGGTCTAGCCACGGCCCCCAGGGTCTTCACTAAGGTTCTGGCCCCAGTATTGGCTTCCCTAAGATCTCAAGGAGTCTCCATAATAGGATACCTGGACGATCTACTTCTAAGGGAATGCTCTCACCCTACACTAGTTCTAAACGTGTCAAGTACAGTGCGGGTCTTACAACGCCTAGGTTGGGTACTAAATTTGGACAAGTCAGCTCTTTGTCCGACCCAAACCTTGGTGTATCTGGGTCTGGTCTTGGACACCGCCCAAGAAAAAGTGTTTCTTCCGCCCTTAAAGGTCGCCTCCATAGTGGAACTTGTACATAAGGTGAGAAAAGAACCAACACCTTCTGTTCGGCTGTGCATGAGGTTATTGGGCAAGATGGTGTCATCTTTCAGCGCAGTACCATATGCACAGTTCCACTCCAGAGTGTTCCAGAAAAGTATCCTGAAAGCCTGGGACAAGTCTGCTTGAACCTTGGATCAACCAATGGTTCTATCTCCACAGGTTCTATGGAACCTCTCTTGGTGGTTAAGAACCAGCAACTTAAAAAGTGGGAAGTCTTTCCCACCAGTAGCCTGGAGAGTGGTGACCACAGACGCCAGTCTTCTCGGCTGGGGAGCAGTCCTAGAGGAAGCGTCTGTCCAGGGAATATGGTCCCAGACAGAAAAGACTCTACCCATCAATCTACTGGAGATTCGGGCAGCCCGTCTGGCCCTGCGATTCTGGATGTCCAGATTGCGGGGTTTTCCGGTGAGAGTTCAGTACGACAGTTCCACAGTAGTGGCGTATATCAACCACGAGGGAGGTACCAGGAGTCGGGCAGCCCAAAGGAAAGTAAATCATATACTAACCTGGGCAGAAAAACATGTGCCGTTTCTGTCGGCAGTGTTTATCCCGGGGGTGGACATTTGGCAGGCGGATTTCCTGAGTCGCCAGAAATTGTTACCAGGGGAATGGTCCCTGCATCCTGAGGTTTTTCTACATATCTGCCAATACTGGGGGACCCCAGATGTGGATCTGCTGGCATCCAGATTCAATGCCAAGCTGGACAGGTTTGTGTCCAGGACCAAGGATCCGCTTGCTGTCGGGATAGACGCATTAGTGGTCCCTTGGGATCAGTATTCTCTGATATATGCCTTCCCTCCGATCCAAATTCTGCCGCACTTACTACGCAGAATACGGGAGGAACAGAAGCCGGTGATCTTAGTGGCCCCACTGTGGCCCAGGAGATCATGGTACTCTGAGATTGTGAAGTTGGCAGTAGGAGATCCGTTGGTTCTTCCTTGCCGCCCAGACCTGTTGTCTCAAGGGCCCATATTCCATCCTTCTTTATGGTTGCTGAATTTGATAGCCTGGCTATTGAGATCAGACTATTGAAAGACCGTGGTATTATGGGTTCAGTCTTGTCCACTTTGATAAACGCTAGAAAGTCAGTTTCTAGAGCTATCTATTATAGAGTCTGGAAGTCATACATTTCTTGGTGTGAGAAAAGGAAATGGAACCCTCGTAGGTATACGATTTGAAGGGTGCTCGCCTTTCTCCAAACAGGAGTAGACTTGCAGCTCGCTTTAGGGACAATCAAGGGACAGATTTCGGCCTTATCGTTTTTTTTCCAAAGACCAATTGCATCCCATTCTTTGGTGCGAACCTTTGTCAAGGGAGTAACACACCTGAGGCCACCGCTTAAACCACCTTGGGACCTAAATTTGGTACTATCAGCCTTACAGAGTCAGCCCTTTGAACCTATTAGGCATGTCCCTTTTGTCCTATTGACCAGGAAATTAGTTTTCCTAGTGGCTATAACATCGGCTAGAAGGGTGTCAGAATTGGCCGCCCTTTCGTGCAAAGAACCTTTTATGGTTCTTCATCAGGACAGAGTGGTCATGCGCCCTCATCTGGATTTTCTACCGAAGGTAAGTAGTTTCCAAATTTCATTTGATATAGGATATCATTTTACCTTCCTTTTTTCCAAACCCTAAAACTAGGGAGGAAAGGTCGCTTCACTCACTGGATGTGGCAAGAGCGATAAAGGTTTACTTGGAAATGTCAGCTCCCTTTCAGAAAACTGACTGTCTTTTTGTCTTGCCTGAGGGTCTTAAAAGAGGACAGCCGGTGTCTTGCCGAGAAAGTTCCCCCGGCGGATAAGGACCCCCCATGTACTGCGTAGGCGCAGCACGAACTACTATGAGCCGCCGAAGATAGCCGAAGCTGAAAATCTTCAATCAGCTGTACACGGCGCCTGTGCCCTAGGTCCAGGTTCAAGCCCCACCATCCAAGTGGACCTAGAGGGAGAATAAAAAAGAGCCGAGCGAAGCGAGGCCGTGCCCGAAGCGTGGCGAGCGAAGCGAGCCCTCGAGGGGCCCTCTTACAGGCGCCGTGTACAGCTTATTTCCAACTATTCGGCTTCGGCTATTTCCGCCGGCTCCGAGGGGGGTCCTTATCCGCCGAGGGGAACTTTCTCAGCAGAACACCGGCAACAAGTTCATCTATATCCAGGTGGATTCGCCAGACTATTGTCCAGGCGTATGAAATAAAGCGCAGGGTTCCACCCCGAGATTTAAGAGCACACTCCACTAGAGGGGTTAGTGCATCATGGGCAGTACGCCAGCAGGTGTCTATGGCTTAGGTTTGCAAAGCAGCCGTTTGGTCTTCAGTTCATACGTTCACCAGGTTTTACCAGATGGATGTGAGATCTCAAAATGAGACTGTTTTTGGCCACAGCGTGTTGCAGGCTGCTGTATAATCTCAGATCCATTGGGTCTAGGGATGATGTGTGTGTCCCGTCCCCCCCCCCCCTCAGATGCATTGCTTTAGGACAGGGGTCTCAAACTGGCGGCCTTCCAGCTGTTTGGAAACTACAAGTCCCATGAGGCATTGCAAGGCTGACAGTTACAAGCATGATTCCCACAGGCAGAGGCATGATGGGACTTGTAGTTTCGCAACAGCTGGAGGGCCGCCAGTTTGAGATCCCTGCTTTAGGACATCCCACATAGTCACTATTATGGTGCTCTGTGTCCCATGATGTACGATAAAGAAAAATGGATTTTTAAAAAAGCTTACCTGTAAAATCCTTTTCTTGGAGTACATCACGGGACACAGAGGTCCCTCCCCTCTTTTTCTGGGATCGTCATTGCTTGCTACAAAACTGAGGCACTTCCCGTGTAGGAGGGGTTATATGGGAGGAACCATCTTACTATTGGTTGCCAGTGTCCAATCACCTAAAGGTAAGCGTATAACCCACATAGTCATTATTATGGTGCTCTGTGTCCCGTGATGTACTCCAAGAAAAGGATTTTACAGGTAAGCTGTTCTAAAAATCCATTTTTTTTTACCCTTAATGACCAGGCCATTTTATGTGATACGGCACTGCATCGCTTTAACTAACAATTGGGCGGATGTGCGACGTTGTACCCAAACAAAATTGATGTCCTGCTTTTTTTCCCCCCCCCAGAAATAGAGCTTTCTTTTGGTGGTATTTGATCATCTCTGCGTGTGGGTTTTTTTTTTTTTTTTTTTTTTTTTTTTGCGCTATAAACAAAAAAAGGCTGACAATTTTGGAAAAAAAAACAACTATTTTTGACTTTTTGCTATAATAAATATCCCCCAAAAAATGTAAAAAAAACGAATTTCTTCATCTATTTAGGCTGATATATATTCTTCTACATATTTTTGGTAAAAAAAAAAAAAAAATCTCTAAGCGTATATTGATTGGTTTGTACAAAAGTTATAGCGTCTACAAAATAGGGGATAGATTTATGGCATTTTAATTATTATTTTTTTCTACTAGTAATGGTGGTGATTTTATATATGTGTGTGTGTATATATGTATGTATGTGTGTGTGTGTGTGTGTGTGTGTGTATATATATATATATATATATATATATATATATATATATATATATATATATATATATATGTATGTATGTATGTATGTATGTATGTATGTGTGTTCCCTGGGAGTGATTGCTAACTGTATGGGGGAAGGTGTGACTGGGAAAACACACAGATCCATCTTCCTGCATAGCAGAAAGACAAGATCTCTGTGATCTCCCCGGGGGCTGAACTTCCGAGTCATTCATAGCAGCTGAGATATATATATATATATATATATATATATATATATATATATATATATATATATATATATATATATATATATATATATATATATATATATATATATATAATTTGTATTCATTTTTTTAAACAAAGATGTAAAAAAAATGTATTATATAATAAATGTACATATTATAAATTTTTTTTTTTTTTTTTTTAAATCTTTGTTTATATAAAAATAAAATACTGTCCCCAGTCAGTGTCCCTGATCACCGCCACACCAGTTATGATTGCACTGGTGACCAGTATGTAAAAAAATAAATTATTTTTATTTAATTTCTTCATTTTCCAAAAAAAATTAAAATTTTAACCACTTGCCGACCGCCTAACGTAGATATACTTCGGCAGAATGGCACGGGCAGGCAGAATCACGTACCTGCACGTGATCTGCCTCCCGCGGGCGGGGGGTCCTATCGGATCCCCCCCGGTGCCAGCGGCGGTCGGCATTTGACTGGGAGCGTTGGGAGGCGAGGGGGAGACCATCCGATCGTGGCCCCCCCCCTCGCGATCGCTCCCAGCCAATCGGAATCCTCCCCTGCCTGTGTGTAGTTTCACACAGGCAGAGGATGTGATGTCATCTCTCCTCGGCTCGGCAGTTTCCGTTCCAGCGCCGAGGAGAGAAGACATGTAAGTGCACAACACTACACACAACACAGTAGAACATGCCAGGCATACTTTACACCCCCGATCCCCCCCCGATCGCCCCCCGATCCCCCCCCCTGTCACAAACTGACACCAAGCAGTATTTTTTTTTTTTTTTCTGATTACTGCATGGTGTCAGTTTGTGACAGTTACAGTGTTAGGGCAGTGAGTGGTAGCCCCCTTTAGGTCTAGGGTACCCCCCTAATAAAGTTTTAACCCCTTGATCACCCCCTGTCACCAGTGTCACTAAGCGATCATTTTTCTGATCGCTGTATTAGTGTCGCTGGTGACGCTAGTTAGGGAGGTAAATATTTAGGTTCGCCGTCAGCGTTTTATAGCGTCAGGGACCCCCATATACTATCTAATAAATGTTTTAACCCCTTGATTGCCCCCTAGTCAACCCTTTCACCACTGATCACCGTATAACCGTTACGGGTGACGCTGGTTAGTTCGTTTATTTTTTATAGTGTCAGGGCACCCGCCGTTTATTACCGAATAAAGTTTTAGCCCCCTGATCGCCCGGCGGTGATATGCGTCGCCCCAGGCAGCGTCAGATTAGCGCCAGTACCGCTAACACCCACGCACGCAGCATACGCCTCCCTTAGTGGTATAGTATCTGATCGGATCAATATCTGATCCGATCAGATCTATACTAGCGTCCCCAGCAGTTTAGGGTTCCCAAAAACGCAGTGTTAGCGGGATCAGCCCAGATACCTGCTAGCATCTGCGTTTTTCCCCTCTGCCCGGCCCAGCCCACCCAAGTGCAGTATCGATCGATCACTGTCACTTACAAAACACTAAACGCATAACTGCAGCGTTCGCAGAGTCAGGCCTGATCCCTGCGATCGCTAACAGTTTTCTTGGTAGCGTTTTGGTGAACTGGCAAGCACCAGCCCCAGGCAGCGTCAGGTTAGCGCCAGTACCGCTAACACCCACGCACGCACCGTACACCTCCCTTAGTGGTATAGTATCTGAACGGATCAATATCTGATCCGATCAGATCTATACTAGCGTCCCCAGCAGTTTAGGGTTCCCACAAACGCAGTGTTAGCGGGATCAGCCCAGATACCTGCTAGCACCTGCGTTTTGCCCCTCCACCCGGCCCAGCCCAGCCCAGCCCACCCAAGTGCAGTATCGATCGATCACTGACACTTACAAAACACTAAACGCATAACTGCAGCGTTCGCAGAGTCAGGCCTGATCCCTGCGATCGCTAACAGTTTTTTTGGTAGCGTTTTGGTGAACTGGCAAGCACCAGCGGCCTAGTAGACCCCGGTCGTAGTCAAACCAGCACTGCAGTAACACTTGGTGACGTGGCGAGTCCCATAAGTGCAGTTCAAGCTGGTGAGGTGGCAAGCACAAGTAGTGTCCCGCTGCCACCAAGAAGACAAACACAGGCCCGTCGTGCCCATAATGCCCTTCCTGCTGCATTCGCCAATCCTAATTGGGAACCCACCACTTCTGCAGCGCCCGTACTTCCCCCATTCACATCCCCAACCAAATGCAGTCGGCTGCATGAGAGGCATTTTTATGTCCTCCCGAGTACCCCTACCCAACGAACCCCCCCCAAAAAAGATGTTGTGTCTGCAGCAAGCGCGGATATAGGCATGACACCCGCTATTATTGTCCCTCCTGTCCTGACAATCCTGGTCTTTGCATTGGTGAATGTTTTGAACGCTACCATTCACTAGTTGAGTATTAGCGTAGGGTACAGCATTGCACAGACTAGGCACACTTTCACAGGGTCTCCCAAGATGCCATCGCATTTTGAGAGACCCGAACCTGGAACCGGTTACAGTTATAAAAGTTAGTTACAAAAAAAGTGTAAAAAAAAAAAAAAAAACACAAACAAAAATATAAAATAAAAAAAAATAGTTGTCGTTTTATTGTTCTTTTTCTCTCTATTCTCTCTCTATTGTTCTGCTCTTTTTTACTGTATTCTATTCTGCAATGTTTTATTGTTATTATGTTTTATCATGTTTGCTTTTCAGGTATGCAATTTTTTATACTTTACCGTTTACTGTGCTTTATTGTTAACCATTTTTTTGTCTTCAGGTACGCCATTCACGACTTTGAGTGGTTATACCAGAATGATGCCTGCAGGTTTAGGTATCATCTTGGTATCATTCTTTTCAGCCAGCGGTCGGCTTTCATGTAAAAGCAATCCTAGCGGCTAATTAGCCTCTAGACTGCTTTTACAAGCAGTGGGAGGGAATGCCCCCCCCCCCCCAACGTCTTCCGTGTTTTTCTCTGGCTCTCCTGTCTCAACAGGGAACCTGAGAATGCAGCCGGTGATTCAGCCAGCTGACCATAGAGCTGATCAGAGACCAGAGTGGCTCCAATCATCTCTATGGCCTAAGAAACCGGAAGCTACGAGCATTTTATGACTTAGATTTCGCCGGATGTAAACAGCGCCATTGGGAAATTGGGAAAGCATTTTATCACACCGATCTTGGTGTGGTCAGATGCTTTGAGGGCAGAGGAGAAATCTAGGGTCTAATAGACCCCAATTTTTTCAAAAAAGAGTACCTGTCACTACCTATTGCTATGATAGGGGATATTTACATTCCCTGAGATAACAATAAAAATGATTTAAAAAAAAAAAATGAAAGGAACAGTTTTAAAATAAGATAAAAAAAAAATAATAATAAAGAAAAAAAAAAAAAAAAAAAAAAAAAAAGCACCCCTGTCCCCCCTGCTCTCGCACTAAGGCGAACGCAAGCGTCGGTCTGGCGTCAAATGTAAACAGCAATTGCACCATGCATGTGAGGTATCACCGCAAACGTCAGATCGAGGGCAGTAATTTTAGCAGTAGACCTCCTCTGTAAATCTAAAGTGGTAACCTGTAAAGGCTTTTAAAGGCTTTTAAAAATGTATTTAGTTTGTCGCCACTGCACGTTTGTGCGCAATTTTAAAGCATGTCATGTTTGGTATCCATGTACTCGGCCTAAGATCATCTTTTTTATTTCATCAAACATTTGGGCAATATAGTGTGTTTTAGTGCATTAAAATTTAAAAAAGTGTGTTTTTTCCCCAAAAAATGCGTTTGAAAAATCGCTGCGCAAATACTGTGTGAAAAAAAAAAATGAAACACCCACCATTTTAATCTGTAGGGCATTTGCTTTAAAAAAATATATAATGTTTGGGGGTTCAAAGTAATTTTCTTGCAAAAAAAAATTATTTTTTTATGTAATCAAAAAGTGTCAGAAAGGGCTTTGTCTTCAAGTGGTTAGAAGAGTGGGTGATGTGTGACATAAGCTTCTAAATGTTGTGCATAAAATGCCAGGACAGTTCAAAACCCCCCCAAATGACCTCATTTTGGAAAGTAGATACCCCAAGCTATTTGCTGAGAGGCATGTCGAGTCCATGGAATATTTTATATTGTGACACAAGTTGCGGGAAAGAGACAATTTTTTATTTTTTTTATTTTTTTTTGCGCAAAGTTGTCACTAAATGATATATTGCTCAAACATGCCATGGGAATATGTGAAATTACACCCCAAAATACATTCTGCTGCTTCTCCTGAGTACGAGAATACCACATGTGTGGGACTTTTTGGGAGCCTAGCCGCGTACGGGACCCCGAAAACCAAGCACCGCCTTCAGGCTTTCTAAGGGCGTAAATTTTTGATTTCACTCTTCACTGCCTATCACAGTTTCGGAGGCCATGGAATGCCCAGGTGGCAAAAAACCCCCCAAATGACCCCATTTTGGAAAGTAGACACCCCAAGCTATTTGATGAGAGGTATAGTGAGTATTTTGCAGACCTCACTTTTTGTCACAAAGTTTTGAAAATTGAAAAAAGAAAAAAAAAATGTTTTTTCTTGTCTTTCTTTATTTTCAAAAACAAATGAGAGCTGCAAAATACTCACCATGCCTCTCAGCAAATAGCTTGGGGTGTCTACTTTCCAAAATGGGGTCATTTGGGGGGGGTTTGTGCCACCTGGGCATTCCATGGCCTCCGAAACTGTGATAGGCAGTGAAGAGTGAAATCAAAAATTTACACCTTTAGAAATACTGAAGGCGGTGATTGGATTTCGGGGCCCTGTACGCAGCTAGGCTCCCAAAAAGTCCCACACGTGGTATCCCCATACTCAGGAGAAGCAGCTAAATGTATTTTGGGGTGCAATTCCACATATGCCCATGGCCTGTGTTAGCAATATATCATTTAGTGACAACTTTGTGCAAAAAGAAAAAAAATTTGTCACTTTCCCGCAACTTGTGTCAAAATATAAAACATTCCATGAACTCAACATGCCTCAAAGCAAATAGCTTGGGGTGTCTACTTTCCAAAATGGGGTCATTTGGAGGGGTTTATGCCATCTGGGCATTTTATGGCCTTCAAAACTGTGATAGGTAGTGAGGAGTAAAATCAAAAATGTACGCCCTTAGAAATCCTGAAGGCAGTGATTGGTTTTCCGGGCCCCGTACGCGGCTAGGCTCCCAAAAAGTCCCACACATGTGGTATCCCCATACTCAGGAGAAGCAGCTAAATGTATTTTGGGGTGCAATTCCACATATGCCCATGGCCTGTGTGAGCAATATATCATTTAGTGACAACTTTTTGTAATTTTTTTTTTTTTTTGTCATTATTCAATCACTTGGGACAAAAAAAATGAATATTCAATGGGCTCAACATGCCTCTCAGCAATTTCCTTGGGGTGTCTACTTTCCAAAATGGGGTCATTTGTGGGGGTTTTGTACTGCCCTGCCATTTTAGCACCTCAAGAAACGACATAGACAGTCATAAATTAAAGGCTGTGTAAATTCCAGAAAATGTACCCTAGTTTGTAGGCGCTATAACTTTTGCGCAAACCAATAAATATACACTTATTGACATTTTTTTTACCAAAGACATGTGGCCGAATACATTTTGGCCTAAATGTATGACTAAAATTGAGTTTATTGGATTTTTTTTAGAACAAAAAGTAGAAAATATCATTTTTTTTCAAAATTTTCAGTCTTTTTCCGTGTATAGCGCAAAAAATAAAAACCGCAGAGGTGATCAAATACCATCAAAAGAAAGCTCTATTTGTGGGAAGAAAAGGATGCAAATTTCGTTTGGGTACAGCATTGCATGACCGCGCAATTAGCAGTTAAAGCGACGCAGTGCCGAATTGTAAAAAGTGCTCTGGTCAGGAAGGGGGTAAAACCTTCCGGGGCTGAAGTGGTTAAGAAACCCACCATGTCTCTTCCTAAATACTTCAGACTGTCTGATAAGGATATGTAGTAAAGTCTCCTGAGCTCTCACACTCGGCTGACCTCGGAGTTGTGTGTTTTTGGTTCCAGAGTCCACTCCATACATCCTCTGATTCTTTGATGAGATGATTGCCGCTGTCTGGGAAGAGGTGTCCTCCTCCTCCTCCGAGTCATGCGGTGTGATGTCACACCTTCTCTGTATACACATCAAACACCAGCTGTCTGGGCGAATGAGCGCTGGACCGTCTAATCCGTGAACACAGCGGATCATTCACACTGAGAGGAAACCAGAAATTCAGGTTCAGTCCGCTGTCCGAGTGTCTTCAAACTGGAGAATTGTATTCCAGCTCATGGAGCACAATCCTTCATCACCTCGTCTGTCACACTGCAAAGGGCAGAAGATTTACTAATAGACCGGATGTTTTGCATGATAAAAAATTTAATTTTTTGATAACCAGTTCAGCTCTCCCTCTGTACTTCACCCTATAGACCAGAGACCTTTTATTTATTTATTTATTTTTTTCCATTTCTCAGTGATACATTTATCATTACTTAAGTTAAGAAAGAAATACATACACTGTATATGTGTGTATTTATATTATATTTTTTATGAAGAGGACAGCGTGTGGCCAGTATGATGGGGAGGACAACATATGGCGGGGAGGACAGCGTATGGCCAGTGTGGCGGGGAGGACAGCGTATGACCAGTGTGGCGGGGAGGACAGCGTATGACCAGTGTGGCGGGGAGGACAGCGTATGACCAGTGTGGCGGGGAGGACGGCGTATGACCAGTGTGGCGGGGAGGACGGCGTATGACCAGTGTGGCGGGGAGGACGGCGTATGACCAGTGTGGCGGGGAGGACGGCGTATGACCAGTGTGGCGGGGAGGACGGCGTATGACCAGTGTGGCGGGGAGGACGGCGTATGACCAGTGTGGCGGGGAGGACGGCGTATGACCAGTGTGGCGGGGAGGACGGCGTATGACCAGTGTGGCGGGGAGGACGGCGTATGACCAGTGTGGCGGGGAGGACGGCGTATGACCAGTGTGGCGGGGAGGACGGCGTATGACCAGTGTGGCGGGGAGGACGGCGTATGACCAGTGTGGCGGGGAGGACGGCGTATGACCAGTGTGGCGGGGAGGACGGCGTATGACCAGTGTGGCGGGGAGGACGGCGTATGACCAGTGTGGCGGGGAGGAGGGCGTGTGGCCAATATGGCGGGGAGGAGGGCGTGTGGCCAGTATGGGGGAGAGGGCAGAAGTGTGGCCCAGTATGGTGAGGACAGTGTGTGTGTGATCGGTATGGTGAGGACAGTGTGTGTGTGATCGGTATGGTGAGGACAGTGTGTGTGTGATCGGTATGGTGAGGACAGTGTGTGTGATCGGTATGGTGAGGACAGTGTGTGTGATCGGTATGGTGAGGACAGTGTGTGTGATCGGTATGGTGAGGACAGTGTGTGTGATCGGTATGGTGAGGACAGTGTGTGTGATCGGTATGGTGAGGAGTGTGTGTGATCGGTATAGTGAGGACAGTGTGTGTGTGATCGGTATAGTGAGGACAGTGTGTGTGTGATCGGTATAGTGAGGACAGTGTGTGTGTGATCGGTATAGTGAGGACAGTGTGTGTGTGATCGGTATAGTGAGGACAGTGTGTGTGTGATCGGTATAGTGAGGACAGTGTGTGTGTGATCGGTATAGTGAGGACAGTGTGTGTGTGATCGGTATGGTGAGGACAGTGTGTGTGATCGGAATGGTGAGGACAGTGTGTGTGTGATCGGTATGGTGAGGACAGTGTGTGTGTGATCGGTATGGTGAGGACAGTGTGTGTGATCGGTATGGTGAGGAGTGTGTGTGATCGGTATGGTGAGGACAGTGTGTGTGTGTGATCGGTATGGTGAGGACAGTGTGTGTGATCGGTATGGTGAGGAGTATGTGTGATCGGTATGGTGAGGACAGTGTGTGTGATCGGTATGGTGAGGAGTATGTGTGATCGGTATGGTGAGGAGTATGTGTGATCGGTATGGTGAGGACAGTGTGTGTGATTGGTATGGTGAGGACAGTGTGTGTGTGATCGGTATAGTGAGGACAGTGTGTGTGTGATCGGTATAGTGAGGACAGTGTGTGTGTGATCGGTATAGTGAGGACAGTGTGTGTGTGATCGGTATGGTGAGGACAGTGTGTGTGATCGGAATGGTGAGGACAGTGTGTGTGTGATCGGTATGGTGAGGACAGTGTGTGTGATCGGTATGGTGAGGACAGTGTGTGTGATCGGTATGGTGAGGAGTGTGTGTGATCGGTATGGTGAGGACAGTGTGTGTGTGTGATCGGTATGGTGAGGACAGTGTGTGTGATCGGTATGGTGAGGAGTATGTGTGATCGGTATGGTGAGGACAGTGTGTGTGATCGGTATGGTGAGGAGTATGTGTGATCGGTATGGTGAGGAGTATGTGTGATCGGTATGGTGAGGACAGTGTGTGTGTGATTGGTATGGTGAGGACAGTGTGTGTGTGATCGGTATGGTGAGGACAGTGTGTGTGTGATCGGTATGGTGAGGACAGTGTGTGTGATCGGTATGGTGAGGAGTGTGTGTGATCGGTATGGTGAGGACAGTGTGTGTGTGTGATCGGTATGGTGAGGACAGTGTGTGTGATCGGTATGGTGAGGAGTATGTGTGATCGGTATGGTGAGGACAGTGTGTGTGATCGGTATGGTGAGGAGTATGTGTGATCGGTATGGTGAGGAGTATGTGTGATCGGTATGGTGAGGAGTATGTGTGATCGGTATGGTGAGGACAGTGTGTGTGATTGGTATGGTGAGGAGTGTGTGTGATCGGTATGGTGAAGAGTGTGTGTGATCGGTATGGTGAGGACAGTGTTTGTGATCGGTATGGTGAGGACAGTGTGTGTGTGATCGGTATGGTGAGGACAGTGTGTGTGATCGGAATGGTGAGGACAGTGTGTGTGATCAGTATGGTGAGGACAGTGTGTGTGATCGGTATGGTGAGGAGTATGTGTGATCGGTATGGTGAGGAGTATGTGTGATCGGTATGGTGAGGACAGTGTGTGTGATTGGTATGGTGAGGAGTGTGTGTGATCAGTATGGTGAGGACAGTGTGTGTGATCGGTATGGTGAGGAGTGTGTGTGATCGGTATGGTGAGGACAGTGTGTGTGATCGGTATGGTGAGGACAGTGTGTGTGTGATCGGTATGGTGAGGACAGTGTGTGTGTGATCGGTATGGTAAGGACAGTGTGTGTGTGATCGGTATGGTGAGGACAGTGTGTGTGATCGGTATGGTGAGGACAGTGTGTGTGATCGGTATGGTGAGGACAGTGTGTGTGATCGGTATGGTGAGGACAGTGTGTGATCGGTATGGTGAGGACAGTGTGTGTGTGATCGGTATGGTGAGGACAGTGTGTGTGTGATCGGTATGGTGAGGACAGTGTGTGTGATCGGTATGGTGAGGACAGTGTGTGTGATCGGTATGGTGAGGACAGTGTGTGTGATCGGTATGGTGAGGAGTATGTGTGATCGGTATGGTGAGGACAGTGTGTGTGATCGGTATGGTGAGGAGTATGTGTGATCGGTATGGTGAGGAGTGTGTGTGATCGGTATGGTGAGGACAGTGTGTGTGTGATCGGTATGGTGAGGACAGTGTGTGTGATCGGTATGGTGAGGACAGTGTGTGTGATCGGTATGGTGAGGACAGTGTGTGTGATCGGTATGGTGAGGACAGTGTGTGTGTGATCGGTATGGTGAGGACAGTGTGTGTGATCGGTATGGTGAGGACAGTGTGTGTGATCGGTATGGTGAGGACAGTGTGTGTGATCGGTATGGTGAGGACAGTGTGTGTGATCGGTATGGTGAGGAGTATGTGTGATCGGTATGGTGAGGACAGTGTGTGTGATCGGTATGGTGAGGACAGTGTGTGTGATCGGTATGGTGAGGACAGTGTGTGTGATCGGTATGGTGAGGACAGTGTGTGTGATCGGTATGGTGAGGACAGTGTGTGTGATCGGTATGGTGAGGACAGTGTTCTAAGGACATTGTGTAAACCTGAGGAATTCCTCTTTGATGACTCCATTATTTCCTTTCCTTTGTCTCAGGACTGCGAGGTTGGCATCAGGACAGGACAAACATCTCCTGTTTGAAGTACAGCCAGGATCGGACACGTCTGCTCTGTGGAAAGTAGTTGTTCGTGTTTTGTGTACGAAGGTGAGTGCTGCTCTGCGTCATTCAACTCCAGAAAACTGATGTTATACGGTATCCCGGTACTTGTCAATCCAATTCTACTAAATCTGACCTTCAGCCTTCCCTCTAGTCTTTGCAATGTTGTAGCGGCTCCTCTCCTGGACTGGAACGGCTTCCTCTGATTTCACTGCACACTGTGAGCTCCTCACAACGTGCAATACAGCTAGAGCCCGCCTCATTTCCTGGCTGGAGGATGTACAGCATCCCTATCCCTGGCTCATTCCTTTCATTCATTGCATTTGAATTCTTTCTGTGATGTTTTGATGTAGACTTTTTTTTTTTTTTCTGAAACCATCCACAAGCAAAAAGGAGGGAAAAAAATAACTTTTTTTTTCTCTACTTTTGCTTTGATCATTTATTAGTTTAAAAAAATGTTCTTGTTTTTAGATGGAAAAAAAAGTGTGATTGTTGTTCTGTAATTTTGTTTTATTTAAAATTATACTAAAATTTATGATTCTGGTAGAAATGAGCAGGAAAATATTCGCTAAGGGGAAGAAGGAATCAATTAAGGCTGATGGGGTAAACTAAGAGTTAATAAAGGAACACATTTTATTGAAAAAAAAAAAAAAAAAGGCTTTTTTATTTATTTTTTGACTTGTCCAGTTGACATCATATGCAGATAGAAGCTCACCCTTTTGATCTGCAGATAAATGAAACAGATCAGATACAAAAGTAACAATAATACTTTCAATTACACTGTCTACGATCGCTCTTCGAAGAGCATCTGACATCTACGGTTGCAGCACAGCTCCATTCACTTGAAGGGATTGGGTTTTGGTGGGTGGTAGTACAGCCCCACGACTGGGTTTTACCACCCCCCCCACCACCACCAACTGCTAGTGTAAATGATACCTTAATCTATTTTTTTAACGGCGGCAACTCCCGGCTGTCTTTTTGACAGCTGGCAATTGCCGGCATGTAGGAGAGAAGGACAAGACAATACTGTACATGTTCTGTGCTGTACTTCACAAAGTCCGCAACCCGCCGCGTGTCCAGTGTCCACAACCCACAGCATGGCCCAGTGTCCACAACCCCGCCGCGTGGCCAGTGTCCACAACCCCGCCGCGTGGCCAGTGTCCACAACCCCGCCGCGTGCCCACAACCCCGCCGCGTGCCCACAACCCCGCCGCGTGCCCACAACCCCGCCGCGTGGCCGGCCCAGTGTGGACAACCCCGCCGCGTGGCCGGCCCAGTGTGGACAACCCCGCCGCGTGGCCGGCCCAGTGTGGACAACCCCGCCGCGTGGCCGGCCCAGTGTGGACAACCCCGCCGCGTGGCCGGCCCAGTGTGGACAACCCCCACATAACAGAGCTTTAGGCTCAGTTCACACTAGTGCGATGCGGGAACTCTGCGATTTTCAGTGCGGGTTCCCACATCGCACCTGACACAAAGGCACTTCACACTGCTATATGCGAACTGCTGGGAGTGTCAATAGAAAGTTAATGACCCCACCAAATCAGTTCTTATATCGCAGTGCGAACTGTCAGTTTGGACATGAATCGGATCGCATGGATGTGAACGATGCAATCTGATTTTGCAAACCATTTTCAGGATATTGTTAGCTTAACATACACTCCACAATCGGTTTGCATTGACTGGTTGCGTTTTGGTTGCTGGGCGGAATCGGCAGTGAATTCGCACTGCATCTAGTGTGAACCCAGGCTCTCTTTAGAGGTAATGGAATGTTATGAATCTGTGACTCAAAGGCTCCTTTCACACTTGTGAGATGACAAAGTCGTGTGACAGTGCCACTTTGATGCGGCTTCTGGTGCGACTTTGATCTGACTTTACAGTCTCTGGACCCAAGTCGCGTCAAACGTAAAACCAAAGTAGTGCAGGCACCTTTTCTGAAGTTGCAGTGACGTCCGGCTCCCACAGACCTACATTGAATTTGTCCTGCGACTTGGGGTCTTACAAGTCGGATCCCAAGTCGCAGAAGGGAGCCTTAGGCTCCATATACACTTTTGTGACTTGTCATGCAACTTTGGACACAAAATCGCAATGAAAAGTCGCAACTCATTGTTTGTTTTTCAATGGCAGCCGTTCGGATCTGTGCGACTTTGAAAAGGTTTCCTGCAGTACTTTGATGCGACGTAGTGCCAGAGAGTCTAAAGTTAGATCAAAATTGCGCTCTAACGTTGCACTGGAAATCGTGCGACTTTGGAGTCGCACAAGTGTGAAAGGAGCCTTTGTCTCTAAACACACGGAAAATGGTTCATGTTGTTATATCTATTCCAGATTAATAAAACCAGCGGCATTGTGGAAGTGTCCCGGATTATGAACCTCTACCAGTTCATCCAGCTCTACAAGGACATCACCAGTCACGCGGACAACGTCTACGCTCAGAGCAGCGCCGGCGCCCAGGAGGAAGCTGAAAACCTCTCTTCTGTGTCTTCCTGCCAAGCCAGCATCCTGATGGGGAAGTATGTAGACTAGCGCCCCCCCCCCCCCCCCCAATTGTATAAGGGACACCATACACACACCAATCTGAAAATGATCTCGAGGTGCCAGCCATCGCCAAACAAACCGCTCATAATCTATATTAAAAAAAAAATCGACCAACGCAACACACCTAGTACCGTCCAACACAAGTGAAATTATTGATTAAAAGTATGATTGTCCAGTCATGAATATTTCCGATCGTATAATCAATCTGCGTTGTGATTGATTCTGTAGCACATACAGTGCCTTGCAAAAGTATTCACCCCCCTTGGCATTTTTCGTGTTTTGTTGCCTCACAACCTGGAATTAACATGGATTTGAGGATTTGCACCATTTAATTTACAGAACATGCCCACAACTTTTGAAGATGATTTTTTTTTTTTTTTTTATTGTGAAGCAAACAATAAATCGGACAAAATAACAGAAAAAGTCAATGTGCATAACTACTAAAGTCAATACTTTGTAGAGCCACCTTTTGCGGCTATCACAGCTCCAAGTCGCTTTGGATAAGTCTCTATGATCTTGCCACATCTTACCACTGGGATTTGTGCCCATTCCTCCTTGCAAAACTGCTCCAGCTCCTTCAAGTTGGATGGTTTGCTCTTGTGAACAGCAATCTTTAAGTCTGACCACAGATTTTCTATGGGATTGAGGTCTGGGCTTTGACTAGGCCATTCCAACACATTTACATGTTTCCCCTTAAACCACTCAAGTGTTGCTTTAGCAGTGTGTTTGGGGTCATTGTCCTGCTGGAAGGTGAACCTCCGTCCTAGCCTCAAATCACACACAGAGGGGTACAGGATTTGCTCAAGAATATCCCTGTATTTAGCACCATCCATCTTTCCCTCAACTCTGACCAGTTTCCCAGTCCCGACTGCTGAAAAACATCCCCACAGCATGATGCTGTCACCACCATGTTTCACAGTGGGGATGGTGTCTTTGGGTGATGTGATGTGTTGGGTTTGCGCCAGACATAGCGTTTTCTTTGATGGCCAAAAAGTAAAATTTTAGTCTCATCAGACCAGAGCACCTTCCTCCATACATTTTGGGAGTCTCCCACATGCCTTTTCGCAAACTCAATAGGTGCCATTTTGTTTTTTGCTGAAAGTAATGTCTTTCTTCTGGCCACTCTGCCATAAAGCCCAACTCTATGGAGCGTACGGCTTATTGTCGTCCTATGTACAGATACTCCAGTCTCTGCTGTGGAACTCTGCAGCTCCTCCAGGGTTACCTTAGGTCTCTGTGCTCCTCTCTGATTAATGCCCTCCTTGCCCGGTCCGTGAGTTTTGGTGTGCGGCCATCTCTTGGCAGGTTTGCTGTTGTGCCATGTTCTTTCCATTTGGTTATGATAGATTTGATGGTGCTCCTAGGGATCATCAAAGATTTGGATATTTTTTTATAACGTAACCCTGACTTGTACTTCTCAACAACATTGTCCCTTACTTGTTTGGAGAGTTCCTTGCTCTTCATGGCAGTGTTTGGTTAGTGGTGCCTCTTGCTTAGGTGTTGCAGCCTCTGGGGCCTTTCAAAAAGGTGTGTATATGTAATGACAGATCATGTGACACTTAGATTGCACACAGGTGGACATCATTTCACTAATTATGTGACTTCTGAAGGTAATTGGTTGCACCAGAGCTTTTTATGGGCTTCATAACAAAGGGGGTGAATACATACGCACATGACAATTATCAGTTTTTTATTTCTGAAAAATAGTTTTATGTTTATTTTTCTAATTTTACTCCACCAACTTGTGTTCTGATCCATCACATATAATTCAGATTAAACAAAAAAACATTTAACTAAAGGCTGTAATGTAACAAAATAGGTAAAAAGAAAAGGGGGGTGAATACTTTTGCAAGGCACTGTACATATAGTGGATATAAAAAGTCTACACCCCGCTGATAATGTCAGCTTTCTGTGATGTAAAAAAAAAAATGAGACAAAGATAAATAATTTCAGAACGTTTTCCACCTTTTTAATGTGACCTCTAAACTGTACAACTCAGTTGAACAACAAACTGAAATCATTTAGGGGGGAAGTAAAAATAAAAAGCTAAAATAATGTGGTTGCATAAGTGTGCACATCCTCTTATACAGTTGTGCTCATAAGTTTACATACCCTGGCAGATTTTATTATTATTTTATTTTATTATTAGATTATAAAATTATTAGATTTTATGATTTCTTGGCCATTTTTCAGTGAATATGAATGATAACACAAAAACTTTTCTTTCACTCATGGTTAGTGTTTGGCTGAAGCCATTTATTATCAATCAACTGTGTTTACTCTTTTTAAATCATAATCACAACAGAAACTACCCAAATGACCCTGATCAAAAGTTTACATACCCCAGTTCTTAATACCGTGTATTGCCCCCTTTTACCATCAATGACAGCTTGAAGTCTTTTGTGGTATTTGTGGACGAGGCTCGTTATCTTCTCAGATGGTCGCAAAAAGTAGTACAGAAACTACTTTTGGGAACGGCGCCATTGCCGGCAATTCGCTGCAATGTGAACCAGGGCTCAAACATGTTAAATAGGAGTCAGTACACACCTGTCATTTAAAGTACCTCTGATTAAACCCCAAATAAAGTTCAGCTGTTCTAGTAGGTCTTTCCTGACATTTTCTTAGTCGCATCCTACAGCAAAAGCCAAAGTCTGCAGAGGGCTTCCAAAAGCATCAGAGGGATCTTATTGTTAAAAGGTATCAGTCAGGAGAAGGGTACAAAAGAATTTCCAAGGCATTAGATCAGGGATCTCAAACTGACGGCCCTCCAGCTGTTGCGAAACTACAAGTCCCATCATGCCTATGCTTGTAACTGTCAGCCTTGCTATGCCTCATGGGACTTGTAGTTTCGCAACAGCTCGAGGACCGCCAGTTTGAGACCTCTGCATTAGATAGACCATGGAACACAGTGAAGACATTCACAGTCTTGTGGTCCATGTGTGGTGTGGTGATAGGAAGGGGCTTCCTGTTGTCCGTATAGAATGCAGTGGTAGGAGGGGCCGCCTGTGGTTAAGGTGGGAGGGGCCCCCTGTGGTCACATCCTTTATTCCCTTAATCTCCCCATAGAGCATCCATGACTTTTACTGACAACTAATTATTCTGGTTGTCAAGTTTGCGGGAGGGGGGGCTGGGGGGGGGGGGGGGGGGCTCACTTGCATATTAAGGTTGATACAAACCTTGTTCACTGCAATATTTTTTTTCACACCTTTTCAGCGTTCTTGTACAGATTGTAGTTGATGATTTCCTGCCCTATGTCCATGCTGCTGTTATGTTGACATCCATTTGGTAGAGTTGGATAGAATCTAATGACCTGACTTTGCTCTTCCTGTGTGGTAGGGTGAAGCAAGTTACAGACGAGGAGGAGTGCTGCATCTGCATGGACGGCCGCGCTGACCTCATCCTGCCTTGCGCTCACAGCTTCTGCCAGAAATGTATTGACAAATGGTGAGGCGCCCTGTCATGTGACCCGCTGTAATGGGTGAAATTCTTATCATATTTTACTCATCAGAGAGATTCGGGATTCCTTTTTTGGCTCAGCAAAGATGAGTTTGTTTCCTGACTTGGTTACTTCAGCTTTAGTGAGTTTATAATAATCCAGACCAGAGAAATGTTTTAATTCTGTAGGGGCCTAATGATTTGGCAATACCTTTTTTTATTTATTAAAAGGGAACTCTGCTCACCTTGGCTCCAGCGATGCGGCTTCCTGGAGCTCCCCGCCAACATCTTCAAACGGCTGGCTTCCGGGTATTGGTTGCCGACTACTTTCATTGGCCGGGCCCATATGACGTAACTCGTGTGCGGGGGTTCGGTTGGCTTCGGCATTGCCAAATTGCTACGGTGAGCTAATGGAGAAGAGCCAAAGTATGTCTCTTCTGCATTAAAAATCCTGCCTGCCCCCCCTTTTTGTAAAAACTAAAACTTAAAAAAAAAAAAAAAAGTTCCACTTTCAGATAAAGTAATACAAATATATAATTTTTTTAAAGTTTTTTAAGAACAAACAATGCCATTCTTTTATCTCTCCCAAGCTGAAGGCGTATAACCAACGCAGTTATGCACACCCTTGTAGCAGATGACTATAAACATTAATACTACATTAACCTCCTGCTTACTGGGCACTTAACCCCCCCCCCGCTCAGGCCAATTTTCAGCTTTCAGCGCTGTCACTCTTTGAATGACAATTGCGCGGTCATGCTACACTGTACCCAAATTACATTTTTATCATTTTTTTTTCACACAAATAGAGCTTTCTTTTGGTGGTATTTAATCACAGCTGGGGTTTTTATTTTTTGCTAAATAAACAAAAAAAGATGGAAAATTTTGAAAAAAAAAAACCTCATGTTTCATAGTTTGTTATAAAATTTTGCAAACAGGTAATTTTTCTCCTTCATTGATATGCGCTGATGAGGCTGCACAGGTGGGCACTGATGGGCTGCACTGATGGATGGGTTGCACTGGTCGGCTGCACTGATGGGCTGCACTGGTCGGCTGCGCCGATGGGCTGCACTGGTCGGCTGCGCCGATGGGCTGCACTGGTCGGCTGCGCCGATGGGCTGCACTGGTCGGCTGCGCCGATGGGCTGCACTGGTCGGCTGCGCCGATGGGCTGCACTGGTGGGCTGCACTGGTGGGCACTGATAAGGCGGCACGGTTAGCTACTGATAAGGCGGCACGGATGGCCGACATGGATGGGCACTGGTGGGTGACACGGATGGGCACTGGTGGGTGACACGGATGGGCACTGGTGGGTGACACGGATTGGCAGCACTGTTGATGTGGCACTGGTAGGTGGCACTGACAGGTGGGCACAGATGAGCTCTCCTTGATCGGGACCGATGTCCCTCTGAGAGCTGTTAGTGATCGTCCTTTTTTTTTTTTTCGGCTCTGTTTACATCACATGATAAGCTGTCATTGACTGACAGCTGATCACGTGATGTAAACAGAGCCGGGATCGACTCCTTACTCCGATCTCTGATCAGCCGAGTCTCATAGACTCGGTTGATCACAGGGGGGCGCGCAGGCCACTCGGGCACAGGAGGATGACAATAGACGTACTCCCAGCAAAGTAGGTCCGCGCTGTAGCCGCCATTCGGTTATAGCGCGGATCTGAACAAGTTAATACTATAATGTATTAGGGGACTATAAACCAAAAATATGACAATCCTTTTGTCCTAATGCAAATATATTTTGCTTAATCTTTCTCAACAGGAGCGATCGGAACCGCAACTGTCCAATCTGCCGCCTGCAGGTTACCGCAATGAACGACTCCTGGGTGGTGTCTGACGCCCCGACTAAAGAGGACGTGGCCAGCTACATACTGAACCTGGCGGATGAGGTCGGGCAGCCCAATGACACTTTGTTCTGACCGGCGGCGGACTTTTACAGCTACTGCCGAGATGAGTATTGCGCACTCCTGCCGCTCGGCCTTTCCTGCGCGAATGATGTTCATCTCCGGGTGAATGGAGCTCTCATTCAGACACAGCGTGGACATTAATGGTCTAAAAAGAAAAAAAAACGAATTCCTTGCCGTTTCCAAAAGCATCTCCATTCATTTCATGCCGCGGGGCAAGAGACTTCTGACTTTGGTTACAAGACACTACTGCTATACTAGGACTTTGTGTGTTGGTGTGCGATTGTTCCGACTGACATAGAGGACACAACCTCACCTTCATGATGAATAATTCATTTATGTCATTTAAAGATCAACTCCACTGGGAACTGGCATGGCGATGTTTGAGGCGGGCAGGGATTGACTGAATCTATATAGCTCTCCGGTGTTGAGACTTCTGCGCAGTCCTTTGTGTCTCCACCCCTTCTCATTGGTCCTTAAAGTGGTTGTAAACCTCAGACATGAAATATGAACAAAGCACATCCCTCTATAGTGTGTACTTATCTCAATCCAGAGCACTAAGTGTCATTTCTACATGCTGCTTCGTCCCTTTATCAGCATAAGTCACTTCTGACAAGTTTTTCTGACACCATGAGGAAAAAGGTGACAGGGGAGGGAGCTCCCAGCTGATTGACAGCCTCAGCTCTATTCCTGTGTGGAAGGGGTGGAGGGGGGGGTCCCCTCTCCTCTCCTCTCTTCTCCTCCCTACTGAGCTCTGCATCTCTCTGCCCTTTTTCCTCTGCCCGCTTTTACCCAACGGCTCAGACAAGCTAAATTCTAGACTTTGAACGAATGTATAGAAGAGAGGAATGCAAACCAAACAGGTACAACTTATGTAGGAGGATTTGTTTTATCTCTTTGTATCGCCTGAGGACCATCACTTCACTGGGTGTATGTAAGGGTTTACAACCACTTTAATGAAGGCGTCACCCTTTTATTGCTTGTCATATGTGTGTGTGTGTGTGTGTGTGTGTATATATATAGTATTGTATATAATAGGAAAGCGCAACACCATCCTTTGATTTTGCAATGCCTGGGAAAGTGGAGTTGGGAGATCTAGGAAGCAAATGCTTGACTTGCTGATCAGTTTTTGGATGGAGATGGCTTTGCGTAGTTCTTTTTTTTTACCCATAAATATACATTTAGTATTGCTGCCAGGAATTGTGGATGTCTCATATCACAGCACATGTGATGCCCCATAAATCACCGCATTGCCCACAAGCGAATGCAGATGGAAGAGAGTGATCTGGTATTGTAGTTTTGCCTGGTTGTCAGAGATTCTGCAGCTTTATTGGCTGATATCTTGGCCTGCACACTGATATTGGCTGACCTTTGGCATAATGCCAATCCTGCATGGGTTGGTACACCGGAAGTTGACTCTCCTCTGGCATACTGCTTTCCCATCGGGCACATTGTCATTGGCTGACCATTGGCACCCCACCTTCCTGGCTTGACATCTGGCATGCTACCTCCCTGGCTGGCACTGGCAACCACCACACTGCTTTCCTGGGCAGCACAGTGCAGTCGTCAGATGTTTTTCGCACCACATTCCTGGCTATAAAAGCAATTGGCTGGTCTCTGGCCAGTATGGTGCAATTGGCTAGTCTCTGGCCAGTATGGTGCAGTTGGCTGGTCTCTGGCCAGTATGGTGCAATTGGCTGGTCTCTGGCCAGTATGGTGCAATTGGCTGGTCTCTGGCCAGTATGGTGCAATTGGCTGGTCTCTGGCCAGTATGGTGCAATTGGCTGGTCTCTGGCCAGTATGGTGCATTTGGCTGGTCTCTGGCCAGTATGGTGCATTTGGCTGGTTTCTGTCCAGTACGGTGCGTTTGGCTGGTTTCTGGCCAGTATGGTGCAATTGGCTGGTTTCTGGCCAGTGTGATGCGATTGGTTGGACTCTGGCCAGTATGGTGCGATTGGCTGGTTTCTGTCCAATAAGGTGTGTTTGGCTGGTTTCTGTCCAGTACGGTGCGATTGACTGATCTCTGGCCAGAATGGTGCGATTGGCTGGTTTCTGGCCAGTATGGTGCGATCGGCTGATCTCTGGCCAGAATGGTGCGATTGGCTGGTTTCTGTCCAATAAGGTGTGTTTGGCTGGTTTCTGTCCAGTACGGTGCGATTGGCTGATCTCTGGCCAATACGGTGCGATTGGCTGGTTTCTGGCCAATGCGGTGCGATTGGCTGGTTTCTGGCCAATGCGGTGCGATTGGCTGGTTTCTGGCCAATAAGGTGTGTTTGGCTGGTTTCTGTCCAGTACGGTGCGTTTGGCTGGTTTCTGGCCAATAAGGTGTGTTTGGCTGGTTTCTGTCCAGTACGGTGCGATTGGCTGATCTCTGGCCAGAATGGTGCGATTGGCTGGTTTCTGGCCAGTATGGTGCAATTGGCTGGTTTCTGGCCAGTGTGGTGCAATTGGCTGGTTTCTGGCCAGTGTGGTGCAATTGGCTGGTTTCTGGCCAGTGTGGTGCAATTGGCTGGTTTCTGGCCAGTATGGTGCGATCGGCTGATCTCTGGCCAGAATGGTGCGATTGGCTGGTTTCTGTCCAATAAGGTGTGTTTGGCTGGTTTCTGTCCAATAAGGTGTGTTTGGCTGGTTTCTGTCCAGTACGGTGCGAATGGCTGGTTTCTGGCCAATACGGTGCGATTGGCTGGTTTCTGGCCAATACGGTGTGATTGGCTGGTCTCTGGCCAGTACGGTGCGATTGGTTGATGGTGCCATCCTGGCTGGCCCAGTGCCATTGGCTGACAGCTGCCAGAACGATATCCCTACCCGGCACAATAAAAGTGCTGACTGGTCCCTGGCACCACGCCTTCCTGGCTGACCACCACCTCTGTGGCTGGCACAATGTCACTGGATAACCTTTCATACACCCCTTTCTAAGTACCAGTGTTGAGACGTGCCCCGCTGTTGATGGTCCAGCCTGTGGAACTGTGCAGGAGCATCTGCAATTAGTTCTGTTTGGCGATTATAACTTGCCACATAGTGTTTGGGCATCATACATTAATATAGAATAGGTTTGTTTTGGATCAGGACATTTTTTAGGGAAAAGGTAATATCAGCTAAGCACAGTACTCCCCCTAACGATGCCTTTTTTATCAGCCTTCCTCCTGAAGATAGGAGCCATTTTATGTTAAGGCATCATTCAAGGTCAGCATTTACTTCCTGGACTGAGATGCCTGTTCAGGCATGACACAATCATGTAAATCTTAAAGCTGGAACAGTCCTCTTTTTGTGTGTACACATGTTGTCTAACACAGATCAGCCCCAGCTGCTTCCCATGACGATAATATAAGTCCCATTGAGTCATCAGGAGGAGAGGAGAGAGACGGCTTCCTCCTGCCTGCAGCATCATTCTCCCAAGATGCATTTCTCAGCCTAGGCATTGGCTGGAGCTCAAAGACTCCATTAAAAAAAAAAAAATCAAAGGGTCATCTTTAGTTTTAATGTTGCCCTTCATTGTGACATATCATATGTTTATTCATCCAGACTTCTGATTGGTTCTCTGATGTTTCGGGTGAGGATCGGTTACTTTTCCCTATGGTTACTCTATGGAAGGAAAAGCCAGTTACTGGCATTGGGATCATGTGGGTACAGACAAGGACGTGCTGTCGCGATACATTTTACTGTAGCTGAAAACAAACTTGCTCCACTGCTGCCGCCATGCAAGCTCCACCTTTCAGGGGCCAATTGTTGGACAGCAGAGCTTTAGACGACCATCTTGACTTCAGATTCACGTTCTTGCCATGGGGTGGAGCTCCACCTTTCAGGGGCTGATTGTCAGGCAGCAGAGTCCTAGATGACCACCTTGACTTCAGATTCAGGTTCATGCCATAGGGTGGATCTCCACCTTTTTAAGGGCCGATTGTTGGACAGCAGAGCCCTAGTTGACCATCTTGACTTCAGATTCATGTTCTTGTCATGGGGTGGAGCTACACCTTTCAGGGGCTGATTGTCAGGCAGCAGAGTCCTAGATGACCACCTTGACTTCAGATTCACGTTCTTGCCATGGGGTGGAGCTCCACCTTTCAGGGGCTGATTGTCAGGCAGCAGAGTCCTAGATGACCACCTTGACTTCAGATTCAGGTTCATGCCATAGGGTGGATCTCCACCTTTTTAAGGGCCGATTGTTGGACAGCAGAGCCCTAGTTGACCATCTTGACTTCAGATTCATGTTCTTGTCATGGGGTGGAGCTACACCTTTCAGGGGCTGATTGTCAGACAGTAGAGCCCTAGTTGACCACCTTGACTTCAGGTTCATGTTCTTGCCATAGGGTGGAACTCCACCTTTCAGGGGCTGATTGTCAGACAGCAGAGTCCTAGATGACCATCTTGACTTCAGATTCATGTTCTTGTCATAGGGTGCAGCTCTGTCTTCCAGGACCCGATTGTCTGACAGTAGAGTCCTGGACGACCAGATTTATGACCTTCTGAGTGTAGGTCACCAGTGAGTTCTCAGGGGGATAGTAGTGCCCATGCCAAGTGACAGGACCGGGTCCTTTAGAACCCAGGGAGGAACTAGGCCAAAGTCACCCCCCCCCCCCCCCAACTAAAACAAATTCAGCAGCACAGGTTGCAGGTTCTGCTTCTTTTGTGCCCCCTCCTGCTGAAGAACCCAAGGTGCCTACCCTCCAGCTAGGGTTGACACCTCATCCCTTTAAACCCAAACACATATGAATTACACAGGTTCTGAGGCTAATTTAATGCAGATAAGGCACCAAGTGAGTTTAATTACCACCTTAATTAGCCACAGAACCTGTGTAATTAACATGTGTTTGGTTTTAAAGGGATGAGGTGGCAACCCTACCTCCTGCCCAGCCCTAGCCTCATACTGCCATAAACATTGGGAGAACTTCATTTGTTGTCACTCTTAATATTTAGTATATAAGCTTCTGTTTGCACTCTGTGAATACTGTAAATAGCTTTAAAACTTGAGAGGTTTTTAATAATGGACTTATGCAAAGAAACACAAATGTTTGGTTTGTTCGGTGTCGGTACTTAAAGCTGAACTCCCAGCAAACAGCTGAATTCATTGAAGATAGACATATCTTTATCTTATCTGCTTTACTTGGTAAAGGATTTGATGCGTTTTAAGTCCCCACCAGTAGAGGGCGAAGCACATCGGCAAGAGGTGCTGGTGTGGAATGTTCTCTGATGTGCTGGAACAAAGAAGTTTGATTTTTAACTTTTTTTTACCACTCGCTGGAATCTCTTTTTAGAATTTCCGGCAGTGAGATCTCCCAAACTCTGTAGCTTTGTCTGGCCTCGTTGTGTAGTCCCATTGCTCCTGGAAGCAGCGGGATCCCTCCCTTTGTCATTGCAGAACCGGGTGGGCGGAGTCGGGAACTCAAGTCCTCACCCACAGGAGTCACAGAAGTCTAAAGCCGGACATAGATGGATCGAATCTCGGCCAGTTCAGCAGCGAACAGCTGGGATTCGATCCATCTACGGGCAGGCCGGTTGGATTTTTTTTTTTCATGCAATCCCTACCACTGGTTATAGCTGTCAGCAGTGGTCATTGTATTCTGCCAGCTGGGAAGGCTCCTCATCGGCAGAACACAATAGCCCTGCAGGGGGGAAGATTTCCCCATTAACATTGACTGTGTTGATGGGGAAATCAAGCAAATTAATTTCTATCCACCCATAGTGGAAGGAAAGAAAATTGCATAATCTAAAGCGGAGCTCCAGCCCCCCCGACAAAAACATTAAGTCAGTAGCTACAAATACTGTAGCTAATGACTTTTAATATTAGGACACTTACCTGTCAGATGTCGGCACCCCAGATGATTTTTCAATCGGCTCTCGGGTGCCGCCGCCGCCGCCATTCCTTGCAAGGGAAACCAGCAGTAAAGCCTTGCGACTTCACAGCCGTTTCCCTACTGTGCGAAGCGGGCTGTGCTTTGTGAATGGCCCGACGGCAGGGAAATGAGGAGGGGGGGGGCTAAACTTCCGGGGGGACCTCTTTGTGGCGTGATCACCCACGATTTGGGTCGGGTACCTGTCAAAAACATGTAGCCGCTCCCCCCGAAAGGTGGGAAATGTGGCAGCAGGGGGGGGGGGGGGGGGTTGAAAGCAAGCAAACAAGCAGAGCTTCTCCTTTTTGGGTATAGCTCCGCTTTAAGGCTACTATTAAGAAGTGTGCAATTTTGGGACCATTCACCTCGTCAGATTCTGACTTTGGGACTTGGCGAGATTTAAATTTGACATCGAGTCACCCCTTCAGTCTTGCACAGTTGTACCGGCTCCTCTCCTGGACTGAAATGGCTTCCTCTGATTTCACTGCACACTGTGAGCTTCTCACAATGTGCATTAGAAGCTGCAGCAAGTCAGAGCCCAGCCTGACTGTCTCTGGCCCCGCCCCCTTTCATTTATTGTATTCAAGTCATGGAGGCTCAGCATCACATGTGGGTGTTACCTAGGGTGGTCTTCATGCAAATACAACCTGCTTGGGAATTCCCACTTCTCCAGACTGACCCCCACCCACAAGGCCTTTTGACATTTTCAGAACTCCTCCCAAGAGTCCGCCCACTGCCCCAGACTGACACCTGCCCATCAAGGCATTTTAATATTTGCACAACTCCTCCCTAAGGCACATCCACTCCTCCAGACTGACACCCGCCCATCAAGGCCTTTTGATATTTGATAACTCTTCCCAAGAGTCCGCCCACTGCCCTAGACTGACACCCGCCCATCAAGGCATTTTAATATTTGCATAACTCCTCCCAAGAGCCCGCCCACTCCTCCAGACTGACTCCCGCCCATCAAGGCATTCTAATTGCATAACTCCTCCCAAGAGTCCGCCCACTGCCCTAGACTGACACCCGCCCATCAAGGCCTTTTGATATTTGCATAAGTCCTCCCAAGAGTACACCCACTGCTTGCATCAGGGCTGAGGGCTCTGGAGAGGAGTACTGAGGCACCCTGCAGGCCCCTCCTACCAGCCATGATCTGCCTGCATTGCATAGAGAACCACAGAGGCCCAATGATGACATCACTGGGTCTAAAATATGGAATGTAATGAACATTTTTTTTTTTTTTTTTTTGATGAAGGGGAGGGAGGAACCAGAAATGCAAAAGATAATCACAATAAGCTTCAGCTTTAAATATGCTTTTCTGTATCTGTTTGAGGTGTTACTTTTGTTTTTAAGGTTGATGTGTCACATGACTGCCGTACAACCAGCCGCGCCTCCGGCGTTGGGTTTGGCAAGATGGCGATGATGGAGTGTGTATTAGCTACTGATTTTTAAAGGCTGAGCCGGCTCATTAGTGACATTTCCTTTTGTGCGTATAGGGCCGGATTCTTCTACTTCTTCGCATTATCGGTTAAGTGAGATCTCCCCTCCATCTCTGCCTCAGGCCCACCCCCGTTAACCAGCAGGGAAGTCTCACTCCTTCTGCATCATTCTCAGTTTATGTCCCGAAGGACTTCACACTCTCCTTTTTGCAGTGGCTGCAAGAAGTGGGCGGAGCTGGGAACCCCATCACCTTCTGCCTTTTTGGAAGCTCAGAGAGATTCCCGCATACATCCACCCAGAACTGAAATCCCACTTTTGGGGGGGTGGGGGGGGGACTCTTGAACTGGTCTGATGGACACAATTTCTTTTATTGGATGTCACTGGATCGTAGCATAGGGGGAATTCTCATTAGCAATAAGTTAAATGTTTAATGATTTTTTTATGCAGTGTATTTTTTTTATGTTCTCTGACGGCATTATGTAGCACACAAGTAAAGTATTTGTGACCACACTACTAGAAAAGCACATTTTAATTCCACCCTGATTGTTGACCTATAATCACATTTTCTTTTGTTATAAATGTCATTTTTTGGGGGGGGGGGGGGGGTTCAGTGGTCACGTGACTGTACAGCCTTCCCTCCCACCCCTCTTCCACATGGGGGAGGGGGGGGGGGGTATTGCATAGTAGATGTGCCTGCTGTAGTTTTGACAGCAAGGCTCCAGGTGGGAGCTGCTGTCAATCAATCCAGCGGGGGTTTGGGGGGGGTTGTTTGCGAAACTGACTACAGGAGATACAGGTACGCCATGCATCAGCCTGCCCCCTGACCATGCCAGCACAGGTCTACTTCTGTGCTTGGCACGACCTGTTTCAAGCAGGAACTGGGGGGAGCTGGCAGGATCACCGGGTATTTCTGTAGGGCTACCATTACCAGCCTAAAAAAATAGATGCCTATATGTGAATTTTTGGGGTAACATACATTTTAAGACCAGACGCTATGATGGTGATGGCAAACCTTGGCACCCCCAGATGTTTTGGCACTACATTTCCCATGATGCTCATGCACGCTGCAGTGTAGTTGAGCATCATGGGAAATGTAGTTCCAAAACATCTGGGGGTGCCAAGGTTCACCATCACTGATCTATAAGATGTTCAACCATAGCAGCTCCGGAGAGCACTTTAGGTTTCTGATAGAGTAGGGCAGAGTTTTGGTGGGTAGACTGCACTCTCCGGAGCTGCTATGGCTGAACATCTCATAGGGCAGTGATGGTGAACCTTGACACCCCAGATGTTTTGGAACTACATTTCCCATGATGCTCATGCACTCTGCAGTGTAGTTGAGCATCATGGGAAATGTACTTCCAAAACATCTGGGGTGTCAAGGTTCGCTACCACCGTCATAGACACTTTACCACATTCGTGCCATTTCTTTTAGTCTTTTATTTTTATTTTATTTTTTTATGTTTTTTACATCTGCAGCTTTCATTTAAAAAATAATCCCTGGTGATCCTGCCAGGATGGGCCTTGTTCAGGCACTTCCTGTTACGAGGGGACAACACTGTCCCTGTCTCTCCTATGTAGTCACCCCCGTCATAGGCTATCAGAGCAATGATGTGCAGCCAGTACTGGAGCGAGGGCATGTAGACAGGAAGTGGCAGAAAGAGGCTGGAGCAGATGAGCAGCACTGAGATATAACAAAGTATGGAAATAGGCAGCACATTGGCTGAGTGCCCTGCTCTATATCGCTGCTCCGGGGGGGGGGGGGGGGTCACATCTGATAAATCTCCATACACCTCCTCTGGGGTGCCAGCCCAGCTCGCATTGTGCACCATATGAAACGAGAAAAATCCAGATGGCTGCACACCACATGATCCACTTTTATTGAACGTTTAAGACCAAAATGACAGGTGGTGCTGGTACAATAGAGAACACTGACCGTTAAACGCGTTTCACTTTCATAAGTGTTACGTAGTAGGTGAGGTCGAAAAAAGACACAAGTCCAACCTATGTGTGTGATTATATGTCAGTATTACATCGTATATCCCTGTATGTTGCGGTCATTCAGGTGATTATCTAATAGTTTCTTGAAACTATTGGTGCCCCCCGCTGAGACCACCGCCTGTGGAAGGGAATTCCACATCCTTGCCGCTCGTACAGTAAAGAACCCTCTACATAGTTTAAGGTGTTGTCTTTAGCCCAAAACGCGTTTACCTGTCAGTCTTATAATGTTCCTGCACCACCTGTCATTGACAGGTTAAACGCGGTTCTCACTAAAGACAGCGCTTATTTAGGCGAAACGCGTTTAACTGTCAGTGCTCTCTGTACCTGCACCACCTGTCATTTTGGTCTTTCATTTTCAATAAACGTGGATCATTTGGTGTGCAGCCATCTGGATTTTTCTTGTTTCACAGTGCCTAAGTGGCCAGCACTAGGGGAGTCAGTTTGAATCCCAACCACGGCAGCCCCTCCCTGGAGTTTGCATGCTCTCCCTCTGCCTGCGTGGGTTTCCTCCCTCCGGGTACCCCAGTTTCCTCCCACACTCCAAAGACATGCTGGGAGGTTAATTGGCTCCTGTCTAAGTTGGCCCTAGTATGTGTATGTATGCATGTGAGTTAGGGGCCTTAGATTGTAAGCTCCTTGGGGGCAGGGACAGATGTGAATGTACAATATATGTGTAAATTGACAGCGATATACGAGTACCTGAATTAAACAGTGAAAATAGCACTGGAGTGGCCCGGGAATTCTTAGACTGTTGAGTTATACTGCCCCCTGCAGGAGGCAATATAACCCAACAGTCTTAGAATTTCTGTGTCCCTCGGTGGACTCCAAATACGATATTACAGTAAGTACAATCATCCTACTTTTTTTTTAATTTTTTTTTTTTTTTTTAAAAGGCCATTTTTCTACCCCGTGAATTCAAAATCGAATCAGCGTTACACCCATAGCTGGGAGGGATGGCGGAGTTTAGAAAGAAGGGTGACACTGAGCGGAAGAAATTATACTGAATAGTACAATACCAACTCAGGAGTAAGTTGGTGTCTCTGGGAAAATGGCTGTTTTTTGTAGTGTGTGAGAAAGTTGCAATTTTTTTTTTTCTTTAGAACTACTAGATATGTACATGATGAAAAAATTTGTTTTGATTCGTTAATCTAGTTATTTCGTTTAGGTAAATTCGGTTGATTCATTCAATTCGTATTCGGGAATTCATTTCATGTCTTTTTCTAATTTTCTTCCAATTTTTTTTTTTTTTTTTTTTTTTTTTTTTAAGATTCGAAACAATACATTTTGAATTGGTCAAATTTGAAAATATTTGATTTAAAAAAAATAAAACAAAAAAAAAATTAAAGTTTTTCAAATTCGACCGATTTTCAAAATAAAATTTGAATCTTAAAAAAGAAAAAAAGGTTCTAATGTGGCAGAGTGAACAAACAAAATAAAAATCTTCATCAAATGATTACAATGACTCTTAAAAAAAAAAAAAAAAAAAAAAAATCACTTTTGGCCTAACAAAAAAAAAATAATAATTTTGAAATGGTACTCCTAATAAACGCACACAGTCTTTGATTTCAGAAATATGTTTACAGTTAGAATTTCGACTGAAGTTTGATGTAAAATTTGTTTCCGTTTTTCCTTATTTGGAGCATTCAGTAAACTGTAATTCGGGTATTCGGATATAACCAAATCACGAAAAATGTGTCCAATTTTATATTCGGAGCGAAACGCAAATGTCTAAGAACTACGCAGACACTACTGACCTGTACAATATTCTTCTTTCATGTATACAATTTGGAGTCTGTACACTGATCTTCCTACCAATAGCACTTTAATGTTCAATAAAGTTTTGCTTTTCAGTACTTTAAACAAGCGTTTTGTATACGTGTGATGGGCGACCACACATAGATGTCTAACCCATATACTTATCAACACGATGTTTAGTATTAATAAAAGGCTTTTTTCCTTCTGATAGCAGTATTCCTGCTTGCTGAACTAACCAAGTAGTGTTTGTTTGTTTTTTTGTAATTTTTTTTTTCTTTTTTCTTTTTTTTTTTAATTGTAAAAGAGGACAACAAAACTAGTGCTGACACTATTTTTGGTTATCTAACACAGTGAGTGGTTCTCAACCTCAGTCCTCAAGTACCCCCAGATAAAATAGCTCTGATCAATACCATGTCATTGATATTGATTTAACCACTTCAGCCCCAGAAGAATTGGCTGCTCAATGACCAGGCCATTTTTTGCGATACAGCACTGCGTCGCTTTAACTGACAATTGTGCGATCGTGCGACGCTGTACCCAAACAAAATTGACGTCCCTTTTTTTTTTTCCCCCACAAAAATAGAGCTTTCTTTTGGTGCTATTTGATCATCTCTGCGGTTTTTATTTTTTTTGCGCTATAAACAACAAAAAGGGACAAAAGAGAGACAATTTTGAAAAAAAAACAAAAAAAAAAAAAAACACTATTTTGTACTTTTTGCTGTAATAAATAGCCCCAATTTAAAAATAAAAAAAAAACAGTTTTTTTTTTCCCCTCAGTTTACGCCAATATGCATTCTTCTACATATCTTTGGTAATAAAAATCGCAGTAAGCGTATATTGATTGGTTTGCACAAAAGTTATAGCGTCTACAAAATAGGGGATAGATTTATGGCATTTTTATATATATATATATATATATATATATATATATATATATATATATATATATATATATATAAATTTTTTAATAATAATTTTCTAATAATTTTTTTTTTTCTACCATAGTAATGGTGGCGGCCTGCAATTTTTTTTTTTTTTTTTTATATCGAGACTGCAACATTACGGCGGACACATATCGGACATTTTTTACACATTTTTGGGTCAATTGACAATTATACAGCGATCAGCGCTATAAAAATGCACTAATTACTGTACAAATGTCACTGGCAGGGAAGGGGTTAACAGTGTTTTCTATGTGTGTGTTCTAACTGTGGGGGATGGGACTGACTATAGGAGATGAGAGATCGTGGTTCCCAGCTCATAGGAACTCAAGATCTCTTTCTCCTCTCAGAACTGGGATGTGTGTGTTTACACACCCCACACACACACTTCCCTGTTCTGCCTCTCGTGCCCGCGATCGCTTGTGGCCAGCGGTCATCGCGACTGCCGGTCACGAGCATCAGCACGCCCGCCTGCTATTCCACTTAAAGGGACCGACGTATAGCTACGCGGGATCGTGCCGACCTGCCGCAGTATGATGGCGGTTGGTAGGCAGGTGGTTAAAGCAGCTGTGCAAAGTAAAGGAAAACCTGAAAACATGGACCCATTGGGGGTACTTGAGGACGGAGGCTGAGAACCACTGATCTGAATGGAGGGAGTTGTAATTCTCAAGATCTCATCAGATCTTTCGGTTCTAATGTTGCCCTTGCTGGAACATAGTTGCTCATAAATATACAGTGGGGGAAAATAATGATTTGATCCCATGCAGATTTTGTAAGTTTGCCCACTTACAAAGAAATGATCAGTATAATTTTTTTATCATAGGTGTATTTTAAATGATGGAGACAGAATATCAACCAGAAAAAAAATACGATACAAATGTTATAAATTGAGTTGCAGTTCAGTGAGTAAAATAAGTATTTTATCACCTACCAACCAACAATAATTCTGGCTCCTACAGACTGGCTACAGTAGGTGCTCATGTGGTACACAGATTAGTCCTGTCAATGTAAGAAGGTGCTCCTAACGACAACTCGTTATGTGTATAAAAGACACCTGTCCACAGAATCTCTTTCTTCCATTCAAACCTCACCATCATGGGGAAGACCAAAGAGCTGTCTAAGGAAGTCAGAGACAAGATTGTAGACCTACACAAGGCTGGAATGAGCTACAAGGCCATCAGCAAGAAGCTTGGTGAGGAGACAACTGTTGGAGTGATTATTCGCAAATGGAAGAAATACAAAATGACCATCAATTGCCCTCGGTCTGGGGCTCCATGCAAGATTTCGTCTCATGGGGTAAGGATGCTCATGACAAAAGTGAGGGATCAGTCCAGAACTACACGGGAGGAACTTGTGAATGATCTCAAGGCAGTTGGGACCACAGTCACCAAACAAACCATTGGTAACACAATAGGCCGCCATGGATTGAAATCCTGCAGCGCCCCCAAGGTCCCCCTCCTCAAGGCGGCACATGTACAGGCCCCTCTGAAGTTTGCCAATGAACATCTAAATGATTCAGAGAAGGATTGGGAGAAAGTGCTGTGCTCAGATGAGACCAAAATTGAGCTCTTTGGCATTAACTTGACTCACTGTGTTTGGAGGAAGAAAAATGCTGACTATGACCCTAAGAACACCATCCCTACAGTCAAGCACGGAGGTGGAAACATGATGCTTTGCTTTGTTTCTCTGCTAAAGATACGGACCGACTTTGCCGCATTGAGGGGCCAATGGACGGGGGGCCATGTATTGTAAAATCTTGGACAAGAACCTTATTCCCTCAGCCAGAACACGGAAGATGGGTCATGGATGGGTCTTCCAGCATGACAATGACCGAAAACATACTGCCAAGGCACAAAGGAGTGGCTCAAGAAGGACATAAAGGTCATAGAGTGGCCTAGCCAGTCCCCAGACCTTAAACCTATAGAAAATTTATGGAGGGAGCTGAAACTTTAAATTTCCAAGCGACTGCCAAGAAATCTTAAGGATTTAGAGAAGATCTGTAAAGAAGAGTGGACCAAAATCCCTCCTGAGATGTGTGCAAACCTGGTCACCAACTACAAGAAACGTCTGACCTCTGTGCTTGCCAACAAGGGTTTCTCCACCAAGTACAGAGTCATGTTTTGCTTTGGGATCAAATACTTATTTTACTCACTGAACTGCAACTTTTGTTATAAATTAGGTTTTATGTGTTTTTTTTTTTTTCTGGATTTTTGGTTGATTTGGTTGTCTCTATCATTTAAAACACACTTATGATAATAATTATAGACCCTTCATTTCTTTGTAAGTGGGCAAACTTACAAAATCTGCAGGGGATCAAATAATTATTTTCTCCAGTGGGGGTGCTGTTGAAAACTGAAGACATGAAGGAGGGGTGATTGTGAAGAGTGGGAGATGTTTCTTTGGGAAGATAAAATGTATAAGTGTCCAGTAAAGCGTCACACTCAAATTTTTCTTTGGCTGCATGTGTATGCTAAGCATAAATGCATTTAAAAAGAAGAGAAAAAAAAAAACTTTTAGGTAAGTTTATGATTTTGTGTTGGGCTGCATTCATAGCTTTGTTGGGTCACATGCACCCTTGGGCAGCAGGTTGGGCACCCCAGTTTTACAACTTTCCGAGCCACAGGTCTAGGTTCCATAAAGCTGGCCATACACATACAGACATTGTTTTTATTCATCCTATAGATTTAATAAAAGAAAGCCGATTCCTCCATCCATGTTAGATAGCTTGGATGGACAAGTCTTGCCTGCTGGACTATTGTATTCTGACAGCCGGCATCAGTGGCTATCGGAATACCTTAACAGTGCATGGATGTAAGTGCTGTTTTGCTGATAATTTTCCACTTGCCACCTTTGACAAAAGTTGGTTGTTCAGTTGACTTTTTGTTGAGCCAGGTGGTGCCAGCAGCTCAAATTTTGCCCAAAACCTTCTAAATTTGAGGCAGCCATTTAACCAATGGCCAGATGGAAACGGGACAAAAGGTAAGGAGTTTTATGACCTCCAGTGGACTAAAGCAGTGATCTCCAAGCTATTTCTCTTCAGCTGTTGGGGGATTACACATCCCATGAGGCATTGAAACACTGACATTGGCAGACATGACTAGGCATGATGGGAATTTGTAGTTCCTTAACAACTGGAGGGCCATAGTTTGGAGACCCCTGGACTAAAGCTTTGAAAGGCACATTTCAAACGTCACATTTTTCCAACTATTGGAATCTTCTTCAAAGAGTTCTACATCAATTGTATAATAATCCATATATGCCAGCCTTTCTCAACCTTCTAACCCCAGAGAAACCCTTGAAATAATTTTTCTAGAATCCCTTCTATAGTCAAATCAATTGGGATCAATGGCAAAAAATACCCCTTCTATTGGTAGTCAGTGAGAAGAATGTCCCCCTTACAGCAGTGATCAGAGTGGCACCCTTACCATTAACAAGACCCTTGATGCTGGTTCTGCAAAGTGGCATTGGCTCTGGAACTATGCAGTTACCATCAGATGGGAGGTTGATTGGTGACAGCTCAAGGAACCCTTAGCCACCTCTGGAGGAACTTTGGTGGAGAAAGATCAATGGGGCCATGCCGCTTGTTCTAACGAATGGTGTTGTCATGGTGCCTGCATGGTTTTGGAGCCAACACCATTTGTCGGAACAAGCGGCATGGCCCCAACATGTCTTTTGACATGTTGGGGCCAAGGTTCCTCAAGAGGTTGCTAGGGGTTCCCTCAACTGTGGCTAATTGACCACTCATGTCATGGTGCCTGCATGGTTTCGGAGCCATGAGTGGTCAAATTAGCCAGTTGAAGGAACCGCTAGCAATCTCTGGAGGAACCTTGGTGGAGAATGGCTGATCAAAAGACATGTTGGGGCCATGCCGCTTGTTCTGGCAAATGGTGTTGTCTCTGAAACCATGCAAGGCACCATGAGATGAGTGGTTAATTAATGCACAATTCTTTAACCCCTTGAAACCTCTGGGGGAACCTGAGGGTTACACATAACCCAAATTGAGAATTGCTTAAAAAGGGTATCCAGATCTTTCTAATACTCCCCTATGTGTTAGAGACCTCCATATACTGTACTGTAAATCTCTTAAATCCCTTAGCAGCCTCTCAACCATTTTTCCCCACAGGAGCCCTTAAAATCATTTCCAGGTTCTACAGAACCCCTGATAAAATTGTAATAAAAAAAAAATTAAAGTTAAAAGTAATAAACGCCTCCACCCCTTCTGGCTGTCAATGCTGAAAGACCAGGAGGATACTTACAAGGAATGGCAATTCTACTTTAACATCAACAGTAATACAGCCCCGGTGGGACAGGTTTGGGAGGCATTCAAACTCCATGTCCGCACTATTCTATCCTCCCAAATACGCAGAATTAAAACCTCCTCTAACCTAATTCTCCACCAGGCCTCTGCTAAAGCAGACTTACTGGCAAGGGAATTTCAGCATGAGCCCTCCCGAGACAAAGCAGCTGCAATCAAACTTCACACCCGCCTATTAGACCAACTTCATTACGAGAAAGCCAAACAGAAACTTTTCTTTATGAAACAACGTCTGTTTGAGCAAGGGGAGCGAGCAGGGAAACTATTAGCATACTTAGCCCGCCAAGAGTCCAACCCCCCAATAACAGTAACTCTCGTTGACCCACATAATGAAACTTTCTCGGACCCCCAGGCGGTCGCAGACGCATTCCAGAATTATTATACTGATTTATACTCCAAGGTTGAGGTCACTTCACAAGAAACTAGGGCCTTCCTCCAAAACATCCCCTTCCCACAGCTTTCGGAATCCCAAGTGCAAGACTTAGAAGCTCCTCTCACGGCAGATGAAATTGCCCTTGCTATAGCATCCCTTGCGCCAGCTAAGGCGGCGACGGCATCCCCCTAGACTTCTATGCAGTTTACTCAGAGATTTTGACCCCTGAATTATTGAAACTATATAAACATATATTCGAAACCGAGACCCTCCCTGAAACCCTCCGCCAAGCAGTAATTATAGTAATCCCTAAGTCAGGCAAAGACCCCCAACTACCTGAATCCTATCGCCCAATCTCGCTTCTCCAAGCTGACATCAAAATATTAGCCAAAATATTAGCTATGCTCCTCAATAACAGTATCCTTTCCTTCATCCACTCTGACCAGACAGGATTCATGCCTGGGAAAAACACAGCCATGAATCTAAGACGTCTTCACATGAACATTCAGGCGGATCATGAACACATGGGAGATAGAGCGATAGTGACCCTAGACGCCGCAAAGGCGTTCGATTCGGTTGAATGGAGTTACCTTTGGGAATGCCTACGAGGCTTCGGATTCGGCCCAAACTTCATAAAATGGGTACAATTACTGTACTATTCCCCAATGGCCAGAGTGGTGGTAAACGGATGGACATCTGACCCATTTCCATTGAAACGGGGAACTCGCCAGGGGTGCCCATTGTCCCCACTACTATATGCCTTGGCAGTGGAGCCCCTTGCCATCTCCCTTAGGATGAACCCGGATATACGCGGACTACGTATAGGATCCCTGACTGAGACGTTAAGTTTATATGCTGACGATATGCTTCTTTATCTGGAGGACACGGGCCTTTCCCTCCAAACAGCCCTAACGACCATTGAAAAATTCGGGAAACACTCGGGCCTTAACATGAACTGGTCCAAATCACAGATTCTCCCTCTAGATCTGTCACCCCCATCACAAATTGCAGCCTCACTCCCCCTACAACGAGTTGCCCGCATTAAGTACTTAGGAGTAGAGATTACTAAAGACCCGCTAGATTATATCAGCAACAATATCGAACCACTCTTTCTACACTTAAAATCCCGCACACAAACCTGGGCAAGACTCCCCTTGGGAATATCGGGCAGGATTAACCTATTTAAGATGATATTACTTACAAAATTCCTATATATACTCTGGAACTCTCCTGTACGTATCCCCCTTAACATTTTTAAAACACTTGACAAAATAATCAACTCCTTTATATGGGGGCCCAACAGGCATAAGTTAGCTTGGAACACGCTCAAAAACCCAACCTCCTCGGGAGGAGTGGCCCTACCGGATCTATACGCATACTACATTGCGGCACAACTTTCGCACCTATACTATATCCACAAAACAGATGAGACCAGATACCAAACCCTAGTATGTAAAAAACCAAATAGTGACATGCACTCCCCACTACAGGTTATATTCAGGAAAAGCAGTAAACAAGACAAAAATAAGGACCGAGACTTATTACTTTCCCAACATAGATATGTGTGGGAGAAGGCGATCAAGTTGATTGGAGCCGACTCCTTTCACTCACACACACCCCTATGGCACAACCCCCAGTTGACGGAACTGACCTCTCTACCGGGAGCCACTAGATGGGCAGCCAAGGGAATAGTATTTCTATTCCAGATCACCACCATATTCGGAATTAGAAGCTTCCAGACACTTTGCGAGGAGTTTGATCTCCCCCTACAAATTCAATTTAGTTACATGCAGCTAAGGCACGCGCTCCAAACCCAATTCGGGTGCGGACTTCCTAACCCACAAATACTGCCACTGGTAGATATAATTACAGGGTCAAACCCAGAAAAACTTATATCCACCCTCTACACTACACTTCGCACCAAATCGGTAGCAAGGATCATAGACATGGCAAGAATTAGATGGGAGGACGATGTGGGACCCATAGATCACTCTGACTGGGAAGACATACTGGCAAACGTTAAAACCACATCACCCAAAATCTCCGAGCGCTTGACCCAGCTGTATATAATACACAAGTCATACCTCACACCATCCAGAATTGCAAAATTCTCTCCACACCAGAACCTAAACTGCCCAAGATGCTCTAGCAACCCATGCTCATTCTTTCACCTACTCTGGTCATGCCCAGTGATACAAAGTTACTGGGCACAAATCATAAAGTTCCTCCACGACCACATGGGATCACCAGTGCAACTCGACCCCAAGCCATGCCTTCTTGGGCTACTCCCAGATGCTGACAAAGATAGACCCCTGACTACAATCCTTAGCGAATCACTCTTTAGTGCCAGAAAATTAATAGCCAAACACTGGATGAGAACAGAACCTCCCACTATACAAGCCTGGATTAGGGAAGTAAACATGGTACTACCATATAAAAAAGTAATGTACAAACACAGGGGCTGTCCGAATAAGTATCACAAAATATGGGATAAATGGTTGGAGAAGACTAGCACTTACACGGACTAACTAACTATGTACGTTAGGCCAACGAATTGAAATGTTAGGGGTGGCCAACTTACCTGATGGAAAATATAACTAATGCTGCTGAGGCCATATATGGCTATCTGTATCACTGTATTTTCTATGACAACACACACATTCATAAGTAATGCATGTAACCTCACTCTTTTGTCTACCCTTTGGAAAGACGCTATGTAATGCATCTGTATATTATCCTTACTTCATCAATAAACATGTTCTTTTTTCATAAAAAAAAAAAAGTAATAACCGCCAAAAAAGAATTACTGTAACAAATATGACATCGGTCAGTGGAGAAGTCCCTCTCTACATTTGGAGTGATTGAGAAGAATGCCACCCTGAGACTGCATTCACATGGGAGGCAGGATTTGAACCTCCCAATGCTGCAAGATGGACATGCTAACCACTAAGCTATTGTGCTGTCCTAATGTGCTTGTTAATGTTTAATAAAACCTGAACAGTTTGCAGTTGATTTCCTCACTGCTGCTGATTGCAAGCTTGGCAGATCTCCATACCAATCTGTTAAGAATACCCAGAGATTTCGATCACCAAAAGCAGGCAGTTTGCCCATCCTTCCAAGGGCTTCCCTAAGTCATCTGAGTGGGTCTCGAGTCCCATGAGACTTCAAAGATGAAGGACACAAGCACTCTGTCTACAGGCTGAGGCTACTTAAAAATGGCAGCTCCAGAATACACCAATCTTCAGGAAATGTTAGAAATAGACAATGGAGCCGATTTAGAGAAACTAAAATATTTGTCCACAGGAACCAATCAGGTTTAAAAGTCACTCTTCAGGACTTGTTTATGAGGGTGTGAGTTCCACAGCTTATCCCACTGCTTCTATCCGGTGAAACAATTACATGATTATATGAGATGTGCCAGCACCTTCCTGTCTGCATGCTTCTACCAGAAAGGATGGAGATGACCCTCCCCCTGCCCCCCTATAGATTGTACCTGAAAAATTAGTCAGCACGGGCAATGTCTATTTTTTTTATAATCGCAACAACTTCCCCATATTACATTTATATCAGACAAGGTCTGATTTGCGGTTTATTTTATCAAAACACCATGAAAGTTTTCAGATCCAGCATCCTTCATATTCTGTGTTCTTAATACTGGACTGTAGTGGTCCCATTTTTTCATTTTTATTTATTTAATTTTTTCGAAATACACTTTGGGGTTATTAAAAAAAAAAAATTGCATAGCCATTCATCCAGTGGATTTGCATGTACAGTATATCCATTCTTTGTCAATTTGTGTGTATATCCATTCTGTGCCAATTGGACAAAAACAAATGTTATCAGGCTAATTTCTCTTCTGAACAAACGTTCTTTTATTTTTTTGCAGTAGTAAAATACCGCATTACAGCCACTAGATGCTACCGAGGAGAGTAGAAAAATACATGTGCCTTTGTAGCAAGAGATACAATGTAACAATTCTAATAAACACTAGAGGAAAATAGTTAAAATGACCAATTCCCCAATAACCAATGGTACCATTTATGTTTCCCTCTAGTGTTTATTAGAAATGTTACAAGTGGGCAAAAATTACTGTTTTTTTTTTTTTGCTAATGATTGCAGTGAATTCCCTCTAGCATTGTTACATTGTATCTCGTTACATTGTATCTCTTGTTACAGAGATGTATTTCCTATGCCCCTGAGCTCCATCTAGTGGCCATAATAAAACATCTTTTTCACAAATATCCTAAAAAAAAAAAAAAAAAAACACACAGTAATTTTTGCCCAATTTGCACAGAATGGATGTACATGCAGATTCATTGGAGGAATGGCTGCACAAAGATTTTATAAATAGACTCAAAAGTAATACAGGAGTCCCTCCCCACAAAAACTTTTCAAACTGACACAATGTCACACAATGGTACTTTTATTCTACAGAATACATACAAAAAAAAAAAAAAAAAGGACATTAACTTAAGAAGCTGAATAGCAAAACGATAGCACCCATAAAGTGGAATTTCAGTTTTGAGACCTTGTCTGTAGACCTGGGCTCTGAGATTGCTCACCTAGGTGTGTCACCAATATCCTTCGGATTCTTCATAAAAGGTAAGATTTAGCAGAGAGTGTGGTAAACCCCTCATAAGGGAACAGCAGGTGTGCAAACCCAGGAACCCAGCGCAGGGATGTTGGAAGACCCTCATAATAGGTACAGCAGGTGTGCAGACCCTGCAACTCCGTGTAGGGATGGTCAGAGACCCTCATAATGGACACAGCAGACGTGCAGACCCGGAAACCCAGTGCATGGCTGGTAGGAACCCCTCATAACGGGTAAAGCAGGTGTCCAGACCCATGAACTCAGACCAGGGATGGTGGGAACTCCTACTAGTGGGCACAGCAACTGTACAGACCCAGGAAATCGGGCCAGGGATGGAGGGAGTCCCTCACAATGAGACCCAGGAACTCAGCGCATGGATGGCGAGAACCTCTCATAATGGGCACAGCAGGCATGCAGACCCAGGAACTCATCACAGGGATGGTGGGTACCCCTCATAAGGGGCACAGCAGATTTCCAGACCTGGGAACTCATCACAGGGATGGTGGAAACCCCTCATAATGGGACTGATGAGAGCTTTTGGTCAGAAAATGCGACTGTGTGTATGCTCCATCGGACTTTTGCTGGCGGAATTCCGGCCAGCAAAAGACTGAGAGCAGGCTCTATTTTTTCATTCGGAAAAAGTTCCTATCCGAAAACGCGATCGTCTGTATGCAATTCGGACGCGCAAAACAATCACGCATGCTCGGAAACAATTTGACGCATGCTCAGAAGCATTGAACTTCATTTTCTCGGCTCGTCGTCGTGTTGTACATCACCGCGTTCTTGACGGTGGAAAGTTCAGAGAACTTGTGTGACCGTGTGTATGAAAGGCAAGCTTGAGCGGAATCCCGTCGGAAAAACCATCCAAGTTTTTTCTGACGGAAATTCCGCTGGTGTGTACGGGGCATTAGGCAGTGTTACTTTCCATCACCTACCAAACATTAAACCATCTCCTGCAGTGGACTGACCCATTAAAAGGTAAACTTGATAAAGTTTCAAGAAATTAGCACCTTCATAATAATACACAACGTCAAAGCACTGAAATGGAAAAACATGAATCCAACAAAGTAAAGAAAGTTCCCAGTGTGATGAAGAGCGTGGGCAAGTGTAGTATATGGTGGCATGCCCTCGTATACATTGAGGGGGGGGGGGGGGGGGGTATAAAGTGCTCACATTGTGGCAGTGTCTATTAAACCCAATTCTCAATAGTCTATTGATGTGTTTAGAAGATTGATCAGGTATTGATACCCCTCTATCAATGTCTAGCGTTCAGCCTGAAATTAGGCATTCCCAGTGCTGGCTCAGTACACACCGGCATCCAGCACTGGAGCAGCAGGAAGGATTGATGGACAATACTTCTTGGTTTGGACAATTGGGAGATTTGTGCAGCCCATAGATTATGCACTTTTCTTTTCTTCTTTTCCATGGTGGAATGCTTTGTCATAGGAGAATGCTCCTTCAGCACCAAGGGGGGTTAATCAATATCAGATCATTGACTGATCGGCATCTATGTCCTAAAAAGTCATGTGTTTTGTGAGCATTAAAAAAACCTGGTCGCCATAGTAAAAACTGCAGGTAAAAGCATGGAAAACTCAGCAATTTTAAATGCCTATTTACAGTGTTATTCTCATAAATGAGTTCTGCATTCACTTGCAATAGGTCTATGAACGTGCAAGAAAGTATGACTACACCAGAAGAGACCATTACTTGGCACAGCCCCCTCCATACATATCATAGCCCTCTCCTCTTCTGGTGTAGCTAATATCAGCTTGTGCTGGCCCAGCTCCTCCAACCCCCACCCCACCCCACCACATTAACCTTTATATAGCAGCTGGAAGAATATAAAGCACCCGTTCTCAACCAGGTTCCTTGAGCTGTGGCTGATTGGCTATCCATCTGGTGCCACCAGCATAATTCTGTGTCCATCACCACTTGGCAGTGAAAGCAGCACAACGCCACAGATAACTTAAGCTGTCTGTAAGGGGACATTCTTCTGCCTGACCACCAATGTAAGGAGCATTCTTCTCACTGACCACCAATGTAAGGAACATTCTTCTCACTGACCACCCATGAAAGGAACATTCTTCTCACTGACCACCCATGAAAGGAACATTCTTCTCACTGATCACCAATGTAAGGAACATTCTTCTCACTGATCACCAATGTAAGGAACATTCTTCCCACTGATCACCAATGTAAGGAACATTCTTCTCACTGATCACCAATGTAAGGTACATTCTTCCCACTGATCACCAATGTAAGGAACATTCTTCTCACTGATCACCAATGTAAGGAACATTCTTCTCACTGATCACCAATGTAAGGAACATTCTTCTCACTGATCACCAATGTAAGGAACATTCTTCTCACTGATCACCAATGTAAGGAACATTCTTCTCACTGATCACCAATGTAAGGAACATTCTTCCCACTGATCACCAATGTAAGGAACATTCTTCCCACTGATCACCAATGTAAGGAACATTCTTCCCACTGATCACCAATGTAAGGAACATTTATCCCACTGATCACCAATGTAAGGGACATTCTTCTCACTGATCACCAATGTAAGGAACATTTATCCCACTGATCACCAATGTAAGGAACATTCTTCCCACTGATCACCAATGTAAGGGGCATTTTTCCCCACTGACCATCAATGTACAGTAAGGGGACATTTTTCCAACTGACCATAAGGGGGCATTTTTCTAACTGACACCCATTTTATTTATTTTTTTTAGCAAGGGTTCCTGGAGACCTGGAAGTGATGTTAAGGTTGAGAAAGGCTGCTACAGAGTGATACTTTAGTCTGCTGGGGTTGCCAATGTCACATCCAAGATGTGACGGCCCCCAACAGCAGTCTGAGGGGATATCTACACAAGGGAGGATTTTACAGGTAAATAACGTGTAGAATACATAACATATCTATGTTTAAATTGTTTGCTGTCTGAAATACCTCAATCATACAAAAAAAAAAAAAAAAGTACTATGACCACTAGATTCCCCCCCCCATTACATCAAAGACTCCCCCTTCCACATCAGAGGGCCCCCTATACATTGAGTCCCCCTCACCTCACTGAGCACCCTTAACACATCAGAGCCCCCCTTCATTTTGCTCCAGCATGCTGGCAGAGGGCGAGAGGTGGAGGAGGTCTGGAGGAGATGGACTTCTATCTTCTCCTGAATGCTGGGAGTGGCCCTGCATGCTACCTGCCCTGGATCAGAGTCTTGCATTATGGTGTGGACAAGCTGGCCGCCATCACCATACCAACAAATGATGCCGTGCATCCTGGTCCTAGAATGTCATTGGTTGTAATGGGGCTGGTGGACGTCCGAACCATGGTGCTGATCCAGGACCAACTGGGTCCCATGTTTGCGGCACCATTGAGGAACCCAAATGGCACCCTGGTTGAGAAACACTGGGCTGGAGGTTGAAATGCAAAAAAAAAAAAAAACGAATATTTTATTAACATTATATTGCAAAATGGCATGCACAGAAACGACACATTTTCTTGATATTCCTGTATTAAGTCCTGAGTGACTTAGCAGTGGTTACCTTTCCATACGTGATAAATGTAATAAATATTTCAACACTGATACATTCTACACTACGAGAGCGGATAAGCGTTTGTGCGGTGCAGAGGTAAACGTCAGACGTCCATCCTTTTCACAGTTTAATAGTCACATGGGCTCAATAGCCAGGGGGAGGTGGTGTGCCGTGTTCATAGCGTCCGTTAAGAAGCTGAGCTCATTACATAATGTCTCATATCGGAAAGCCATACGGATCTGGGCGACGTTGGTGCGGCTGATGCTGTTCCCTTCCGGACCCTCCTTCAGGTAATTGGCTCCCAGGAAATGCTTCTTCTCCTGTGGGTGAATTAGAGGACACAATTGGAGCCTCGTTTATTAAAGTATCTTTACAAATGAAATCCAGCTAAGCACACCTGTAAAATCCATACAAGGGAGCCGTTGTGTGTGTATACCTGCTGTGCCCATAATGAGGTGTTCCCAACATCCCTGTGCTGAGTTCCCGAGTCTGTACATCTGCTGTGCCCATTATGAAGGGTTCTCACCATCCCTGTGCTGAGTTCCCAGGTCTGTACTCTTGTGCCCAATTTGAGGGATTCCCACTATCCCTGTGCTGAGTTCCTGAGGTGTGTGTACACCTGCTGTGCCCATAATGAGGTGTTCCCACCATCCCTGTGCTGAGTTCCCGGGTCTGTATATCTGCTGTGTCCATTATGAGGGCTTTCCACCGTTCCTGCAACAAGTTCCTGAGGTGTGTGCACACGTGCTGTGCCCATTATGAAGGGTTCCCAGCATCCATATGCTGAGTTACTGAGTCTGCAGACCTGCTGTGCCCATTAGGAAGGGTTCCCACCATCCCTATGCTGAGTTCCTGAGTCTGCAGACCTGCTGTGCCCATTAGGAAGGGTTCCCACCATCCCTATGCTGAGTTCCCGGGTCTGCACACCTGCTGTGCCCATTATGAGGGGTTCCCACCATCTCTACACTGAGTTCCTGAGGTGTGTGCACACCGGCTGGGCCCAAAGCAAGGAAAAAAAAATGGAGGCCCGAAATCCATAGTAAAACATGTGTCAATGTGGTTAACCTTGTGTGTCTTCACAGTATTCTGAACAATCCAAAGGATGACCACCACAAGGTCAAAAGAGAGCCAACACATTTTCGGGGGTCAGAAATTCCCTCAATCTGTTCTGAAGACAACATAAAAGGGCAGTGAAATAAGACCGTGTTGTGTGGTTCCTCAGCCCTGATGAGGGGATTTCTGACCCCTGAAATGTGTTGACTCCGTTCTGCTCTTTTATCACCTGTAATAGAAACGTAATAGACTTTGATCAGATTTGAGGAGCTCTCATCCTCCTTTACATTTTTTCTTCAAGATGAAGCTGGACCGTGGACCACTGTTGGTGTGTTGGGTCAAAGCTACCCAGCCACTCTCTCATCACTTTCATCAAAAAAAGGTGATAAGTGTACATGGCCTTCCCCCAACCGCCACACATCTCCAGCTGCTGAAATTTGCAAGCAGGGGAAGGATCCTCGGTGACGAGGATTATACAGAGCGCTCCATTACGTCTAACCCATTCATCCACTGACCTTGTCGGAGAGGCCGCTCTGCAGGACGCTGTTCCTGGCAAGTTCACACAAATCGCAGGTGCTCAGCTTCCATACCTGGGCAGCAATGGCGTATTCCTCCATCAGCGCTTCCTACACAAAAAAAAAAAACCACACAATATTTATCAGCGTATTGAACTAACTGCACAGATATATGACCGTTGACCACACTCAACAAGGGGCATTGCCTCCTGATAAAAAAATTTTGTTTCGAAAACCAGTTTATGTAAAAGTATGTATGTCACCGCCCTGGGCAATACAGACTCATACAATGAACCACATCCCTATTTTTATTTATTTACACGTTTTATTTATTTATTTTTTTGTTACCCACCTTGGTGTAGTGGAACTGCATCGGGTCATCTGTGGACAAAGACACCACGAGGCCTTTATGGAGGAATTCTCGCAGCGGGTTTTTGGAATATTCCAGAAACAGGCTGTTGTTGCTGAGCGGAGACATGGCGATGGGGATCTGTGCCAGATAATACAGGTACTGCAGCACAGGGCTCTGCAAGAGGAACACACATTCTGGTTACTTATCACAGGTTTGTACACTGCTGCTCAATGGTGACACCTTGTGGTCATTCTGCAAAATGCAGAAAATGTTTAATTGCTTTTAGTTATGTTTTCATTGTAATAAGGGTTCCTCAATAAAACACGTCAATGATCAAATTGCAAAGTGTGGTAAAAAAATAAATAAATAATTTATTTATATATATATATATATCTCATACAATTGGGTATGCTCCAAATATGCTGCCAGAAATGCCTCTAATCTAGAGTTTTGTTTTTGTTTGCATTCATGCGCATATTTGCTAATGTTTATAAGCATAAAACGCACTCTAATGGCTAAAATAAATTTATGTGCATACACGCATTAACACACGCATAAATTATGCCTCTCTAAATGCAGCTTTGGGGCATTTTTTCCATGGCCCTGGGCACAAATATGTGCATAAATGCCTGCATGTGTACGGCCACATTAAAACAACATGCAGCTACGTTCACAGGCTCTAAAAAAAAAAAAAAAAAAAAAAAGGCTCATGTCGTGTGGATGAGCCCTTAACATACATGCAAACCGGTGAGCAGCATGTCTTACAGATGCATGAGCACATCATTTGTTCATCTTTATTCTTCCAATTGCCTTCAATCGATGAATTCTGAACCAAAGGGATGCAACACCAGTATCTTTTTTTTAATCTATTTATTTATTGCATTATATAAACATTGTGAAATAATAGGACCGTTTCCTGGCTCCTCCACCCTTTCTCAAGTTCACAAGTCAAAAGCAATCTGTGAATTTGAGGAAGGGCGTATACGCCCAAAAACCATCACTATTTCACAATGCGTATAGAATACAATAAAAGAAAGAGGAAAAAGAAAGATACTGGTGTTCCGTCCCTTTGGTTTGGTGTATATTATACAAGCAGTTATAAATATAAATATATATATATATATATATATATATATATATATATATATATATATATATATATATATATATATATATATATATATAGCCAGTTATCTATGCAAGTAATCAGGTGGATCCCAAAATAACCATCCAAATCTATTTACAGCGTTTTCTTGTGAAAAAAAAAAAATCTATTTACAGCGGGTAAAAGTAGTATTGAACATTTTTCTAGGTAAATATACACTATATTACCAATAGTATTGGGACGCCTGCCTTTACACACACTTTAATGGCACCCCAGTCTTAATCCGTAGGGTTCAATATTGAGTTGGCCCCGCCCTTTGCAGCTATAACAGCTTCAACTCTTCTGGGAAGGCCGTCCACAAGGTTTAGGAGCGTGTCTATGGGAATGTTTGCCCTTACCCAGGACCAGTGCTTGAGTATTTGGCGCCCAAAACTATCACTAGTATCGTGGGTGGGGGGGGGGGTCTTGCATAGAGCGCGGGTGCCGATTGTCAGAGCAGACTCACAGGGGCAGCAGAACTTCTCCTCCATCCTGAGACATGGTTCCCACCTCCTCTGCCCCCCCCCCCCCCCCCCCCCCCCCCCGCTGTCCTCCAACTCCCGAGAGCTGACTCAGGATCGCCCTCCTCACAGGCTGAGCTGCTGCTGACCTCCTCTACAGCCGTGATGGTTGTCCTCCACGGTGTAGGGTGGTGGCCTTCAGACCCTCAGGCCAGGCTAGTAGGGAAGTCAGCGGCCGTGGCTGCGCCCACTAGGCAGCAGCGCGCCCTTGGCGTCTGCCTAGTTCACCTAGCGTCAGCGCCGGCCCTACCCTTAGCACAAATCAACACAAAGGAAAGGCGAAGACGTAGGTTGAAATGCTTTTTGCATTAAGAAACTCAACTTTTGCAAAGCTGAAATGTCGTTTTTTTCCAGGCAAGGCAAAACTATCATTCCTTGAACTGCTGAATCTTCAAGGTCAAATTATTTCACTATTAGATGTTGCTTTCTTACCTTCTTGAGATTCAGTCCATGGGAAATGTTGTCCGCTGTTAAAAATGCAGACACCAGATGGGTGATGGAGCCAGCTTCACCACAATGTGGTCGAAAGAGAAAAGTGCTCATCCCTCTCTCTCTGCATAGGAAAGAAGATATGAATTTTAAGACTATGAGACCAGATCTACTACATGCCAAACTAGTACCTGAAGTTAGTGACTACACAGATTGCAGTAAAACATTAGAGGTGACACATACAGAGTAGTAACTCATATCATGTCAACCATGAACTTCCAGTAAATCATGCCATTGAAAGAGGATTTTTCGATGGAGGATAAGTAAAAATGCTCAGCAATAGGGATTGTACATTACATTTTTTTTTTCAATGCAGAAACGATACTATATTACCAAAAGTATTGGGACGCCTGACTTTACACGCACATGAAATTTAAATGGCATCCCAGTCTTAGTCCGTAGGGTTCAATATTGAGTTGGCCCACCCTTTGCGGCTATAACAGCTTCAACTCTTCTGGGGCTATTACATTATCCATCTGAGCATTTAGAAGTCAATCCTAATATCCTTAAATTCCCCATGATCAGTGATATAAGGGGAACTGGCACTCACTTGCGCAGGTTGTTGAGGATCATAATGTTGGCATACATATAATACAAGTAGTAGCTGTATGGTGGGTTTTGCTCAAGTGTCCACTGGTCAGGGGTGGGGCTCTTGTAAGAGAACATATGTTCATTGTATTTGGATTCATCATCCACACTGTCAAATCCCGTCACCTAGAACAGAAGCATTTTATTAGGTTACAGTTTGTGTCCTTTCTATAGTAGTCTGTATTGAGAAGCAGCTTTGGTTACAATATAAACTCCTTTGTTAGAACCTCCTGATATATTGTCATAAGTATAACTCAGCAAATGAGGAAGAGGTAGGATAAGTTAGTTTTCTTCTCTTACTTACAGTTAAGACATAGGGTTCACATTTTTTTACTCATGCAACTGTGGACAGTGTAGAGTTACCCTATCGTTTTGGTTGAAGAGTAATGCGGTCGGGATTTTGGTCGGAAAAAGATATGGCTTTTCTGACGGGATTCCGCTGAAGCTTGCCTTGTATACACAAGGTCACACAAAAGTTCTCTGAACTTTCGACCGCCAAGAACATGATGACGTACAACACTACGACGAGCCCAGAAAATGTTCAATGCTTCCGAGCATGCATCTAATCGTTTCCGAGCATGCATGATTTTTTGCGCGTCCGAATTGCATACAAACGATCGCTTTTTTCGCATAGGAACTTTTTCCGACCAAAAAAGAGAACCTGCTCTCAATCTTTTGCTGGCTGGAATTCTGCCAGCAAAAGTCCGATGTAGCATACACACGGTCGCATTTTACGACCAAAAGTTCACATTGGTCTTTTGCTGGTGGCTTTTCCGATAGTGTGTACGGGGCATTAGAGTTTATCCTTTTCTGACATTGCTGTAGATGCAGTACATTTCACCCCTTACTGAAACAGTTAAAGAAGAAAGAGAGATCTTTTACTAATGCTGCTGTGAAAGAGGTAGTGGTCCTCTTTAATTAGAGTTGAAGAGACAGAGTCCCCTTTCACCAATTCAGCTGCAGATTTAGCAGTTTCCCCTAATGACACAGTTTAGGAAGAAGTAGGGTTCTCTCTTGGGAGATTCCCCCATTATAGAATAGAGTTCAACCTTGGAAATCCCCCACCTCCATAGAAGTAGAGTTCTCTTAGAAGTTCAAACCTCAGTATAAATAGAGATCTCCTCTTAGAAGTTCTTCCTCTCCATAGAAGAAGAGTTCCCATCTTTGAAGTCCCCACTCCATAGAAGTAGAGTTCTCCCCTTAGAAGTTCCCACCTCAGTAGAAGTAGAGCTATGCGCTTAGAAATTCCCTTCTCCATAGAAGTAGAGTCCCCATCTTAGAAGTTCCTCCTCCAAAGAAGTAAAGTTCTCTCCTTAGACGTTCCCACCTCAGTAGAAGTAGAGATCTCCTCTTAGAAGCACCCCCCACAATAGAAAAAAGTTCACCTCTTAGAAATCCCACCTCCAAAGAAGTAAAGTTCTCACCTTAGAAGTTCCCACCTCAGCAGAAGTAGAAATCTCTTCTTAGAAATTCCCTCAGTAGCAGAGTTCTCACCTTAGAAGTTCCCACCTTAGTAGAAGTAGAGTTCTCCCTTTAGATGTTTCCACCTCAGTAGAAGCAGAGATCTCCTCTTAGAAGTTCCCACCTCAGTAGAAGTAGAGTTCCCATCTTAGAAGTTCCTCCTCCAATGAAGTAAAGTCCTCCCCTTAGACGGTCCCACCTCAGTAGAAATAGGGATACACTCTTAGAAGTACCCCCCACAGTAGAATAGGGTTCACCTCTTAGACGTTCACTCCTCCATAAAAGTAGAGCTCTCACCTTAGAAGTTCCCACCTCAGCAGAAACAGAGTTCTCACCTTAGAAGTTCCCACCTCAGTAGAAGTAGAAATCCCCTCTTAGAAATTCCTCCTATAGCAGAATAGAGTTCACCCTTTAAAAGATGCAGTCCACTTTCTCTACTGCAGGTGGCACTCAACCACAGCGGCATTGCAGAGGGAGAGGAAGTCTATGGTTTCCTGGGTCACTGGCACTGGGGAAGCTATCCGATTGGATGCTGGCACCACATGTGACACATGTGTTACTGCCGCTGCACCTTCCCACAAGCTACCTCCCTCCCAAGTAGAAGTAGGGTTCCCCCCTTACAAGTTTCCCTCATTGTAGAATAGAGGCTACCCCTTAAAATTTACCCCCTCAGTAGAAGTAGACTTCCCCCCTCAATAGGAAAGCTGTGGATGTGTTAGGGTTTCCCCCTTACTTACATAATTTAGGAAGAGGTAAAGCTCCTTGTGGTCGGAGGGATTGATTGTGGCCTCAAACAACGGGAGGAAAATATTTTCTAACATTTTAGCAAAGTTGGGAAGGATTTTCTTCGAACTGAAGATATCACTGCAAGACACAAAGGAGATACAAGGTCATACCATCTATACAAGGTCAATCCATATAGTCAGTCACAGATCAATCCATATACAGTCATACATCCATATACAGTCATCTATCCATACAAGGACATACAGTACATTCATCCATATACGGTCATACATGCTCATACCTGCCATGCAAGGTTATACAGTACATCCATCCATGTACGGTCATATGTTCATCCATACAAGGTCATACCATTCAAGCAAGGTTATACAGTACATACATACATGGTCCTACCGTCCAGTGGCAGCTGGTGTTCAATTTTCTTGGGGTGGCACTACGCAGCCAGCCATCCGCCCCCCTCCCAGCCAGCTAGACAAGCCCCACCTTACCCCCCCGGCGCTAACTCGAGCACCACTTCCTCTCCTCCCTCCCGTAACTTGATCGTCACATCGCTCCCCCATCAGCCCCGCACTTATCCCATCCAGGTCATGACTTTGGCAGCTCCCCCCCCCACGTCTCCTCCCGAGTCCAGGCAGTTGCTTCTCCTCCCGGCCAATCAGGACTGAGGACTCACGGCCATTCGGCTTTTAGGACTCGCTTCCTGATTGGCTGGGAAGAGAAAAAGGAAGACAAACTGGGTGGACTCCGGGCGCAGTGCTCTGCGCCCCAAGCCCACCCTTTTTTTAAGCCAATTAGAGCCTCAGGCTCTAATCATATGCTTTGAAAAAAAAAAAAAAAAAACCCATTGGAATCCATGTGTCCGGCGCCCTACATGTAGATTAGGGGCTGGGCGCATGGTTTAGGGGGGCGTCGCCCCTGCGCCCCTAATAGAGCGGCCACCACTGATACCATCCATACAAGGTCATACCTCCCTAATCATCACATATACTTCTGAGCTCCAGTCTGTGACTTTGCCTAAGCTGAGATGATGTCATCAGTCTACTAGAGCCATGAGAAAGCATTTCCTCAGTCTCCTCTCCCCCAGTGTTCAGACAGCAACATTATGTCAGACATTTGTGAACGCTGTCAAGAACTGCACAAACACCAGGGATGTTTGTGTTATCTCCGATCCAGCATCTCGGCCCAGGAAGTAGATGGTGACCCTGGATGATGCCATGATGATACCACAATGCCTGGTGTAGGCATTGTCAGAAAGTACTGTGATCTCTAATAAGTAATAAACACTTGGAAAAGGTTCCAGTTGCACAAAAACAAGTGTTAATGGCATTCTCTCTCACACACCAGCAATACAATGGTAAATCTAGTTGTGAGTTTACTGATAAATACTATGGGTCATTTGTACCTTCTAAATATAAGCTGTCAAGTTTCTGGTCTGATGAGACTTATTTCCAGTAAATTTTCAGAGGAAGGGAGACATCGTTCTGATGTCCTATGTCAGGGTAATGGACAGTATGACAAAACTTTTGGCTCTGACAGCCCTCAGCTGCTGGATAATGACCCCCTGAAGCTACGCTATGAGAACAGAGCAGCAGCTGTTGGAATCAGGAAAGCCATTACATTTTGCTATTATATTTCATGATTACTTGCAACTTCCTGAACAGGGAAGGTTGGGGTGGTTTGAGGGTTTTTCTTTGGGGATTGGGGGGGGGGGGGGCATTGGGTGTAAAGGGTGGATGCATAGAAGGGGCATGGAGTAAGATAAGACATCATGCACAGGTGCAGTGGTAGAAGAGGGAGTTTGGGGATGGTGGGTGTAAAGAGAAGGAGAAGTGCAGACACAATGAGTGCTGAAAGAAAGTGCTGGCATTGCTGGAGGGGGCAGGGGTTGGAAAGCTCTGGAGCAAGCCATTGCTGGCATTGCTGGAGGGGGCAGGGGTTGGAAAGCTCTGGAGCAGGCCAGTGCTGGCATTGAAGGAGGGGGCAGGGGTTGGAAAGCTCTGGAGCAAGCCGGTGTGGCGGGGCGCAGGAGCAAGCCGGTGTGGCGGCGGGGCGCAGGAGCAAGCCGGTGTGGCGGCGGGGCTCGAATTTTGAATACCGATTCGATAATTTTTTTTTCTGAATTCGTTTCCTATGCAGTGAGATTTTTTTTTTAAATCCGGTTGAATTTTTCGAATTTGAATACGAAACAAAATTGATTCCGAAAACCAATTAAATGAATGTAATGAATTTAACGAACCAATTTATTTAAATAACGAATCAAAACAAATTTTTCATCCTGCACATGTCTGCTTTAAATGTTACTTTTGTTTTATAAAAGACTAAAAAAAAAAAAAAAAAAACTTGTATTCAAAAATTAAGTAAATTTATGTTTTTTTTATTATAATAATATTATATATAATTATAATAAAATATCATGTATATAAAAGATGCTAAAAGACGACTTCTGGATGAACGATATGATTGTATAGGAGGGCCCTTTAGGAAGCTCATAGGAGAGGCACGCAGAAAGTTCCCAGATGGACTTACAAGATGCGGGGCACCTGGATCATCCATCGCATGTGGGGCGAGTACACTTTGTGTTTGATGAACCAGCGGGCCAGGGAGTTCCATTCATCCGGGGAGCGGCCGTAGATGGATAAGCGTGGCTCTGTATACTGGTACTTGCTTTCCTCCAACTCCTGGCCCACTTCCTGCAGGCAAAAAAAAAAAAATAAATTAAACCCACTCATGTTTTTTTTTTTTTGCATTACTTTTCCTTCATACTGGTGTTTCAAAACAAATAATGCAATCATTAAGAGGCTGGAAGAACATTCCATGTTCTGCATGGTCACTGCTATTTTCTTTCCAGGTCAAAAGTTTTTCATTCATACAGAACAGAGTATAATCTGAAAAACACTGCACTATGGCCACTAGATGGCGCTGCTGATTGTAGGAAATACTCATAATCCTCAGCTCCATCTAGTGGCCATAATGCGCTAGTTTCACTCTATTTGGGATAAATGTAAAACATTCGACCCGGAGGCTGCATTTACACCTGAGCGTCGTGTTTTTTCTGGCATTTTTTTTTTGCGCATTTTGAATGCATGTTTAGTATTTTTGTGTTTTGGCTTTTTTTTTCCCCATTAGCCAATAGAGAAACATATCATATGTTTTATCATTTGTTGCTAGACGTTTCAGCTTTTTCATTTGCTTTCTCTTCTTCTTCCTGGTGTTCTTCTTCGCTGTATTGTGTGGTGCTTCATGCTCTGCAAATATGCGTGCAAGTGATGGCGTGTTTTGTGGCAGAGATAGAGATGATAGAGATGATAGAGATGATAGAGATGATAGAGAGATGATAGAGAGATGATAGAGAGATGATAGAGAGATGATAGAGAGATGATAGAGAGATGATAGAGAGATGATAGAGATCTATCTATCTATATACACACATACATATGCACATAAAACGGCCAAAGAGTAGAGCACTGAGATACTGGATCCATCTGTTTTTCTCTGATTAAGAAAAGAGGCCAATTCTGGGTCATGTACAATGATCTACATGCACAAGATGATTTTTTTTTTTTTTTTTTTAAATACACCAGGTTGTCCATAAAAGATTAGTCCGACTTCTAGTTTAATTTTTCTTTTCAAATATTTTATTGGTAATTAACAGGCAACTGTTACATACAATTCAGTACAAGGTATAGAATAAATACTAAACAGTGCATATCACAGTCGAACAGTATAACGTTGGTATAAAGAAGGATAGGAAGTATTACAAAAGATGGATACTCAGTCAGATAACACATTGACTCGCTTTAACCAAAAATGCGAACAGTAAGAGGGAACAGGGTCCCTAAATTAGATGCATTAGGGTGCCAGCGGCTCCCTATGAATTCGGGCACGAGAGCAGCCGGGACCATCTTATGAGACAGAGTACACTACCAATAGTTATTAAAGGAAGACAAGAGGGGAGAGAAAAAAAGGGGGGAAAGAGAGGTAGCTGAGAGGAGAAGATCTGAAAGAAGGGATTAAGGATTAGTGGAGTGGGGGGAGTAGGTCGGTCGGACCGCACGGGCACGAGTTCAAAAGTCCTAGATTGACGCTAGGACCATCTCAGAGTTCCAAGAGATGTTCGTCTATCAGTGGGCAAAAAGTGCTCAATCCATGGTTGCCAGGTTTTGGAGTGCTGGGGGACCTTATCTAGGATTTTCGCTTCAATTTGTGTGTCTTCCAAGCCTTAGCAATCGTTTGCTTGGCTGTGGTAAATAAGTGAAGGAGGCGGAGTTGTGCTCTGGTGTAATCTTGCGGAATCAAGTTGAGTAGGGCTACAGCAGGGTTAGGATCTAGGGTGATTTGGTGGAGGGTAGATGCCATTTGGAATGCTGTTGCCCAAAAACGTTGCACCAGTAGGCATGTCCACCAGATGTGCAAGTGTGTTCCTCTGTCCCCACACCCCCTGAAGAAATTCGGGGGAAATTCGGGTAGAAATTTAGCGATTCTAGCTGGGACTAGATACCAGCGCATTAGCTCTTAGTAATTTGCCTTTGAGGCAACAACATTTTGGGATGAGTTTTTTGTGTTGGTCCAAATGGTCATCCAATAGTCCGCCTCAAGGTTTATATTTAAGTCCCTCAACTATCGCTGCGCGTAGGTGGGAAGGCTTGAGGATGACGATGTGAGGTGGGCATAAAGACGAGAGATAGCACCTGGGGCATGCGGGTCCGAGTCACACATTTTCGTATTCAGTTAGAGTATCCAGCCCAGAGTTAGATTTTATGGTTGTTTGAGCAAAATGTGCAATTTGAAGATAGCGGAAGCACTCTCTGCTGGGGAGCTGTGCCTGTGCCTGCATATCTGGAAACGATTTTATGGTGTTACCATTAATTAGGTCACATATGCGGGTCAGACCCGCCTGGACCCAGGCTTGAAATGAGGCTGGTTCTGTGTAAGCTGGATAGAATTGGGGGTGGCCTAGAAAGGATAGAAGTGGGGAGTGTGGGGCAATCAAGTTGAAGGGGGTCTTCAACCTATCCCAGAGTTTAAGTGTATGCTGCGGTAATGGATTGGTTATAGAGCCCCGTGCTGTTGGGGGGAGCCATAACAAATTGGTTACACTAATCGGGTGAAGGTCAATGGCCTCAAGGCTAACCCAGAGTGAGATTTCAGATTTAGAATGGTATAGAGTAGACTGGGCTAGTCGGGCCGCGTGATAATAGTGTAAAAAGTTGGGTATACCAAGGCCGCCGCTGAGCTTGTTATGGAGTAGAACCGGTCTCGCAACTCTGGGCCATATGGGGCCCCAGATGTATTTAAAAACGTTGTTTTGTATGATCCTATGGTAGTAAGGGGGGGACCGCGATAGGGAGTACTCTGTATAAGTACAATAATTTTGGTAACAAGGACATTTTCACAGCAGCAATACGTCCGAGCCAGGAATTAAGTAGAGAAGATAGTTGGGTTAGCATTGGGAGATAATTGGATTGGAACAGATTTAATGGATCATTGGACAATTTAATCCCTATGTAGGGAATACATGTGGAGGACCAGTGAAAAGGAAAATTTTGGCGCAGCATTTCAAGATCAGCTTATGGTAGAGACACATTGAGAACTTTTGATTTTGTTTGGTTGACTTCTAACCCGGAGACCTGAGCAAACTTATCTAAGATGTTCATTAGGTTTGGTAGAGTAGCATGAGGCGACGTAATAAACATTAGTGCATCATCAGCAAAGAGACACAGTTTGTGCGAGGTTGAAGCTACCTCTAAACCTCGGATGTCAGGGTTAACTCTGATCAGGGCCGCTAAAGGTTCGATCACGAGCGCAAATAACAGGGGGGATAGGGGGCAGCCCTGCCTAGTTCCTCGTGAAATAGGGAAGGGTTCTGAACGGAATCCTGAATAGTGCACGTAAGTCTGTGGGTGGTTGTATAGAGCATTGATCCAGCCAAGAAAATGCGGGCCGAAGCCCCAGCGTTGGAGGATATAAAATAGATAGGGCCAAGAGACTGTCAAAAGCCTTCCGTATGTCTAGGAAGAGGAGGTGCATCGGAATTTTACGAGAGCGAGCCAAGTGCTGTAGGAGGATCACACGTCGAATGTTATCGCTCGCTTGCCGTTTAGTTATAAAACCTACTTGATCCTTATGTATCAGTCCTCCAATAATAGGATTAAGGCGTAGGGCTAAAATTTTGGCCAAGATATTTATGTCCACATTTAAGAGTGAAATTGGTCTATAATTAGACCACAATGTATTTTTTTCGTGTTTGGCTTCGGGATCATAGATATGAGCGCCGTCAATGTATCTCTACCAAAGGAATGCTGCCCGAGTATGGTGTTAAAAATATTGGTGAGGAGGGGGGCTAGTTCTGTAGCAAATTTTTTATAATAGGGACTAGGGAGGCCGTCCGGGCCCGGACGCTTATGGGGTTTGAGTGTCTTGATGACCGCTAAGACTTCCTCGGTTGTGATTGTACTTTCTATTAACTCCCGATTGGCATCTGATAGTGTAGAAATAGGCAAATTATAGAAAAGCTTCTCTGCCTGACGCAAAGGAAACGCTGCTTTAGCCTCAAAGATTTGCCAACTGCTTACGGAACTCTGAAAGAACCTTGATCGGATTGCTAGTAATCGTGTCTTTAGCCAATCTGAGCCTAATGGGAACACGAACGCGATCTGGCCTACGAAGGCGTAAAGGTATAGGTATCTGGTTTATTCGCTTTGGTGTAGGTCGTGTGGTTGGATCTGCGAATAGCCTTATCGGCCGCATCAGCTAGAAGTAGGTCTAATTCAAGTTTAGTTTTTTCTAAAATTATTTTATGCGCTTCAGTTGGACTGGATTGGAATTGTAGAAAGCCATCGTGGTAATCTGACTCAAGTTGCTGTAGTTTGAGAATTTTATCTCTATTGAGATGTGACGCAACTGAGATACATGTGCCTCGTATTACTGGTTTATGCGCCTCCCAGAGCAGTATGGGGGAGATGTCCGGGGTGGCGCTGTGTGTAAGATAGTCCTTAAGGGCGACCTGGATATCCAGACAGTATGATTGATTGGTTAGGAGAGAATCATTCATGCACCATGATCTGATGGTAGCTTGCGGTACCAAAGATGATACTGAGGCGATGACAGCACAGTGGTCTGTCCATGTGATTGGCTGGATATGTGAGTGAAGCAGGAGTGGAGCGGATGCTATAGAAATAAAAATGTGGTCAGTCCTGGAGAAGGATTTATGGGGGTGAGTAGAATGTATAGTTTTTCTTTGTGGGGTTGGATTCTCTCCATGTGTCTAAGAGGGAGGCCTTTTGTATTAGTCTACGGAATTGCGTAGAGGGGGTGTAGTGCTCAGGGGCATAGGGTGATTTATCTATGTGTGGTTGCAGTACAGAGTTGGAATCGCCACATAGGAACAAAGTTCCTTTGCAGTGTGTTCTCACAACCTGTAACAAATGTGAGAAAAAAGAGTTTGGGTTTGTATTGGGAGCATAATAGGAAACAAAAGTTGTTATGTCTTGCAACAGTCACACAAGAATTAGATAGCGACCTTCCGGGTCTTTAATTTCAGACAAAGGGCTGAATGGCATGGTGTGATGGAAGGCCAGCAGGACCCCTCTATGCTTGGTGCCTTCTGAGGCAGTGAATACCTGTGGATATTTAGAACTAAAAAAGCTCGGGGTTTGGCGTATAGAGAAGTGGATTTCCTGGAGAGCTACTACACTGGCTTTTAGAGATGGAAACGTTTGAAAGGCTTTCACCCGCTTATGTGGAGAGTTAAGTCCCTTAACATTCAAGGTGAGTATATTAAGCGGAGCCATTAATGAGTACATGGGAAGCTATTATCAGGGGTTACAGGGCCCCGTGCGAGCCAACCGACAAAGGGGAAAAGAAAAAGTAATAGTGTGGTATAGGAGAGATAGGAGAGAGGGGGGGGGGGGGGGGGGAGAGAGAAGGGAGAACATGAGGTGTAGGGCAAAATACTGAGATATCCTCCTGGTCGGGAGGCAATAGATCAGTAATGCCAGACTAAAGAGTGCACCAACCCTACAACCAGGTAACCCGTCAGAGAGCGGGTGCACCGTAGAGGGGGAGAGCAATGACTGCTCCCCGCCGCAAACGGGGATAATAGAATCAATTTAAAACCTAAAACTTCAGTACTGCAGATAACAATAGAGTATCAACAAAAGAAGAGGGTAAAAAACAAAAGGAGTATTGTGGTTAATTAACTGAAAGGTGCATATGTGAATGTTCCGTTGGCGCCATTCCGATAAAAAATAAATGTAAAGGGGCTATGAGGGAACAGGGAGAGGGGAAGGAGGGGGTGGGAAAAAAAAAAAAAAGAGGGGGTAGTCATGGGGGAAAGGGACGAGGGGAGGGAAAAAGGGAGGGAGGAAGGGGAGAAGGGGGAGGGGTGATGGGAGGAGGAGGGTAGGGGGAAATGAGGGAGGGGGATATGGGGAAGGGTCTAGTGGGTTATACCAGGCGTGAACAATATACTAGTCAAAATATAAAAAGAGAATATAACTGCTACATTGCTGAAGCTCTAGAGTGGGAATGGCAAGGTAGCGGCGTTAATCTGGCTCACTAAATGTGGGCCCGATTAAGCGTTATTAAACGTATACAGCATACAATTGCATTAAGGTAAGTAACAGAACAGTACTAAAATAGAACAATAAAGCAATAAAACAACTGAACCTGAACAGGCCCTAGGGGGCCTGGGAGCCCCGAAGAAAAAACCGTTCAGGACGTGGAGTGAACATAACCGACGGTTGTCGTCCAGCAGGTCTCGGTTGCAGAGAAGTCCTCTGGCTGCAGTTTGAGATCAGATTCTGCGAATGCAACCGAGAGCCTGTACGCAAAAAAGAGGAAAAAAAAAAAACAAAAAAAAACAGCGAAGGGCTTGAGATTTCGGACTAGGGTAATAATTTCCAGATGATCGGGCTGGGGTTCCTTTCCGGATAGATGGTGGATCAGAATTACTCCGCTTTGGGTCGTGGTGTACGGCTGGGAGGCTGACCTAGCTGGTGTGCGTGGAAGTGATGTTTCCGACTGGCGTGTCTGGGGCGTCAGGTGAAGCGACTCCAACAGCCGTTGTAGCGAATCTGGAGTCGTGCAGGTGTGTTGCTGTCCTTGGAAGGAGAACTGCAGAGCGAATGGAAACCGCCATGTGTATTTAAGCTGGTGCTGTAGTAATATCTGGAGCTGAGGTTTCATAGCACGGCCTTTAGCAATGGTAAGGGGTGCTAAATCGGAGAACAATTGATACGTGTGGCTCTGGAACTGAAGGGAGTTCTTATTGCGGGCTGCTGTTAGTTGTTATTCTTTCGTGCGGAAAAAATGCAGCTTGACAATAATGTCCCGTGGTGGTCCATCAGTCTGGCGATGGGTGAGCGCCCTGTGGATTCTATCAAACTCAAGGCGTTCAATAGGTATGGAAGGCGCCAGCTCCTGGAATAACGCTGTGGTAAAGGATTGTAAATCATCAATCGTCTCCGGTATACCTCGGAGGCGCAGGTTGGACCTGCGAGAGCGATTTTCTGCTTCCTCTAAGCAAGATAAAAGCATGGAGTTTTCCTCTCGGAGGGCAATTTGTTCCTGGGCTTGCTCTTGTAAAGTTAGCTCCATGTCATCGACCCTAGTTTCCAGATCTGCTGTACGTTGGCCTATCTCACGAATTTCTCGTGTCAGGCTATTAGTGATTTGGTCTGATGTTGTCTTAAGGGCCTTATGGAGCATTGATTCCATTAGTCTTATAAGAGCAGATTGAGACATACCTGTCTGCGGGATAGAAGGGGAACCTCCTGGGTTAGACTGCATGTCAGTCTCTTCCTTGCTGTCTAGCATATCAGACCGTGCAGGCGAGGACGCCGATTGTTCAGCCAGGGCCCGAGCCTTCGCCGCCATCTTGGAGGAAGCACGGGTCAGCGCTTCTTTAATGGGTTTTGGCTTAGTCTTGCCACGATACCCCATTAAAACCATACCGGAGGAGGCACTGGTGTGTGGAAAGGTGATCCCTGGAAAAAGGAAGCTGAAATGCCGGTTCAGTGGAGCGTAGGAGTCCCGAGTATGCGGTGGGGAGTACGGAGGTTTACAGAGAAGCGTCTGCCATGTAAAGCCGCGCGCATGCGCCCTTAATTTTTTAATTATAATTTTCTTTTGTTATAATTGCTGCTGTTTTCTTATCATGTCCACTTATCTCCCACCCCCCATTATTTGTTTTATTAATGTATGTATTTATTTGTATTAATGTATTTATGAATTATTAATGTATTTATGTATTATTTAATTTATGTATTGATCGTTTATTATTAATATTTATTTACCTGTTAAAAGAAAAAAATATTGATTATTCTTTACTATTTCATTTGAATTATTTACTGCATTTGAGTAGCAAACACACACCTAAACGTGCATCAAAACATGCAAAAGTGCTTATAAATGTTTCAATGCATGTCTAAAATGCACGTTATTGCACGTTTCAATGCATGTCTATGGTAAAAAAAAAAATGCTTAAAAATGCACTAATCTGCCTAAATCAAGCTTGTCCACTAATCACCACACCCCCCTATTTTATTATTATTGTGCACAGTTGCATTTATTATTTATTTACTAATAATATATTATTGATATTTATTTGCCTGTTTAAAAAAAATATTTATTATTATTTAATACGTGCAAATCACATGTTTCAATGCATGGTGAAAAAATGCCTAAAAATGCACCAATGTGCCTAAATTGAGCTACAAAAGTAGCTTGTCCACTAATAACCCCCCCCACATTTTTTTTTACTGTGCACAGTTTTATTACGTACTATTATTTATTATTATTATATGTGCCCGTTTAAAAAAATATTTATGATTATTCAATTTTATTTATTGCATTTGAGCAGAAAAACACATCTAAACGCACATCAAGACATGCAAAAGCACTTGTAAAATGTGCAAATTGCGAGTTTTAATACATTTATATGGAGGGAGAAGCACCAATCTGCCCGAATTGAGCTACAAGTGTTGCTCCAAAACTTTTATGAGCTTCAGGTGTTTGGCTTCAGGTGACTTGGAGTGGAGAGGTGAACCAACTCCATAGAGATGCATTGAGTGTCTCTTTTTGGAGCTTCAAGCTACTAATCGCTCAGGTGTGAATGGGGCTGGAGATAAAAGAGTTGAACGTTTGCTCCGGTCCCCATTCACACAAAATTACTGTACCGGGGATGGATAACGTTACCGCAAAAGCATGTTGGTTCAACACAAATATAATCTTGACCAATTATATAGTATATTTAATAATTACCAATACCAGACAAGTTGCATTCAAGTCCAAATGGGGATTCTCTGAAGAAGCAGATAATATATCATAAAACGCGTCAGTACATAGGAGGACCATCTGAATACCGCTAACTCAATACGGACATATACTGTACGTGACTATCTGTGTCCCAATTGACCATGTCATAGAACGAAAGGTAATTTCAAGCTATAGTGATGGTGACAAGCGCATTGGTTCTACATTTATCGGCTACTTCAAGACCATACACTGCTCAACCATAACTTTAGGACCACTGCCAAGTAGAGTGAATGACATTGATTATCTGGTTACAATGGCATCTGAAAGTGGGATATATTGGGCAGCAAGTGAACATGTTGTCCCTGAAGCTAATGTGTTGAAAGCAGAAGAAGCTGAAGGATTTGAGCGACTTTGATACGGACTAAATTGTAATGGCTGCATGACTGGGTCAGAGCAACTCCAAAACTGCAGCTCTTGTGGGAGGTTCCCAGTCTGCAGTGGTCAGGAGGACCAACCAAAAGTGGTCCAAGAAAGGAAAACTGGAGACAGGGTCATGGGCAGGCAAGGCTCACTGACGGAGGTGGGGAGAGGGCAAGGCTCACTGACGGAGGTGGGGAGAGGGCAAGGCTCACTGACGGAGGTGGGGAGAGGGCAAGGCTCACTGACGGAGGTGGGGAGAGGGCAAGGCTCACTGACGGAGGTGGGGAGAGGGCAAGGCTCACTGACGGAGGTGGGGAGAGGGCAAGGCTCACTGACGGAGGTGGGGAGAGGGCAAGGCTCACTGACGGAGGTGGGGAGAGGGCAAGGCTCACTGACGGAGGTGGGGAGAGGGCAAGGCTCACTGACGGAGGTGGGGAGAGGGCAAGGCTCACTGACGGAGGTGGGGAGAGGGCAAGGCTCACTGACGGAGGTGGGGAGAGGGCAAGGCTCACTGACGGAGGTGGGGAGAGGGCAAGGCTCATTGACGGAGGTTGGGAGAGGGAAGGCTCATTGATAGAGGTGGAGAGCAAACTTTGGACCGTGTTGTCCAATCCAATAGAAGAGTTACTGGAGCTCAAATTGCTGAAAAAGTGAATGCTTCTAGTGGAAAGGTGTCAGAACACACAGAGCATTGCAGTTTGATGTGTATGGGGCTGCGTAGCTGCAGACTGGTCAGGGTGTACACAGCCAAAAGCTCCTACAATGGGAACGTGAGCATCAGAAATGGAGCAATGGAAGAAGGTGGCCTGGTCTGATGAATTCAAGAATGGTTTGAGGAGCTCAACGAGTTCAAGGTATTGACTTGGCCTCCAGATCTCAATCCAATTGAGCATCTGTGGGATGTGCTGGAAAAACAAGTCCAATCCATGGAGGCCCCTTCTCGCAATTTACAGGACTTAAAGGATCTGCTACTGACGGCTTGGTGCCAGATACCACAGCGTACCTTCAGAGGTCTGGTGGAGTTCAATGCTCTGATGGGATATGGTGGGGGCATAATGTTATGGCTGATCAATGTATGTATTTTTTATATTCAAAATGCCTCACCTGAAAATGAAAATTTTCTTTAACCTAAATCTAAAGTAAAAAGATGGTTATAATGTGTTGGTATATGATTTTTTTGAAAGATGTATGACCTTCAAATTGTATATAATATATTACAAACATACAAGACCTCATTATTTTTGGGCAGTGACTTCCTCGGGTATTCTTACCTTGATGATACGGGCAAAATACTCCCCCTCAATGTAGTTCTCTGTCTTCAGATACAAATCACGCAGCTCGCTGGCCCCAACAGGGTTGTATTTGGCGTTGAACTTGTCAAAACGATGAAATGTCTGACGTCCCTGCAAAGCAAAAACACAAATTTGTGGTCTTTTAAAATTATGTCTTAAAAAGGGCAAGATGCTTAGAATTATACCAACGTAATATATTCGCACACTGCACTGTTGATACCAAAAAGTCTGAAACAGCTGTATGCAGTTTGGAATAAATGGCTCTATAACATTGGGCTATATTAGCGCTATACACCAGCAGATCTGGATATACATTTGTAGTGTTGGGCGAACGGTTTGGGCTGAGCAAAAGTTGGGCCCGAACTTCACCCATTCGGGTATCCTTAATTTTCTGTGCATTTGGCAGGCCACCACGTCCTTAACAGATGAGTCATCAGCCATCAGCGGGCTTCCCTGCTGACAGCTAAAAGAAAAAAAAATGGCGGTAAAAAAAAAATAAAACGCCGTGGGGTACCCCCCCCAAAATCCATACCAGGACCTTACCCAAGCACGCAGCCTGACAGGTCAGGAAAGAGGGGAAAGCATCCCCCGTCTTAACCATACCAGGCCACATGCCCTCAACATGGGGGGGGATGCTTTGGGGCAGGGGGGGCTCGGATAAGCATCTGGTATAGATTCTGGGGGGGACCCCACGCCGTTATTTTCTTTATTTTTTTTAAATAGGTGCCGACAATTGCAACCACAAGTTAATTTAAATGTGATTTGGCTGTTGGGTCTTTCCGTAAACACCTTTTCCCAGAGAGTGGAGCTTAATTTTAAAGGGGTGGGATTAATCTGGCCTGGAGAAGTCAAGGCCCTGTGTAGAGCCTGGGCCTATTAACCAGTAGACTCCAGAGAGATACCGACTCAGCACTGTAGTTACCCTACAGTATGTACTTTTTTAGGCTCACTTTAAGCCAATCATATTAGCATATACATAGATCTAAAAAGAAGTTTAAACAAGACTATAGAACTTCCTTTAAATAACACAAGTCCTCCTCTACGTTTGGTGTACCGATCCTGTAAAAGACCAGGTTATGCCATCACATGAAGTTCTATGGTTGGCGGGTTTAGCATTCAGCTTTGTCTAAAAGGTACCTATATGCCATAAATTATGACTGTGCACAAATGCCAGACAACATAAGCTATGATACGAGAGCCGGAGCGGAACTTCAAAAAGTCAATACACTGTTCACAGGAAATTGTCAGTAGAGAGAATGTTAACTGTAGAAGGATAAGAAACAGACGCCTCTATAAATACAAATCCTACTTGGGACACGACTTGTTCCCACACTTCAGGGCTAGACCACAAGAACTTAAGACTACATGCAGTTAGGGTCAAATGACTTGCTCTTTTATGGCTGTTGCCTTGCCTATAAGACAGTAAAAATATATATGTCTTACCGCATGCACATCCAGAGAGTCAACAGTGAGGTCATATGGGTCCATGTGAAGGCTCTCAAATAGCTCCTTCAGGGTCATCTTCTGCCCATTCTTCTCAGCCACTACCCGCTCGGGTTCTGTGCGATATGTGTGTTTGATGAAGCGCAAGAGATGCTTCTGGTTCATACAGGCTGCAGCGTGGATATGAGTGTCTACCTGTGTTAGACAAAACTAGGGGGTCATTGAAGGCGACTACATACCGTACATTGAAGAACATTGAAGGTGACTACTTACAGTACATTGGAAAACATTGAAGGTGACTGCATACAGTACATTGGAGAACATTGAAGGTGACTGCATACAGTACATTGGAGAACATTGAAGCTGACTAATTACAGTCCATTGAAAACATTAAAAGGTGGCTACATACAGTATATATTGGAGAATATTTTCCATTTATGTTTGGATTAGGTAACATTTGCATGTTTGTAGGCTCTTCCATGACCTGGCTGATGTTCCAGGACCAGGCCAACATGGGGAAAGGTCTGGCATTCAACCAATAACTATTGTTTCATCAGCAACAGATCTGTAGCTATCATATCCCCCCCCCCTCCAAAGGTGAAAACACGCAAGTCCATCCAATGCAAACAGAAATGTTTGAATGAAGACCTTTTTATGAAGAGGTAATGTAGGCAGCTGCAGTCTTTTCTCCACTGTGGGTGGCGCTCGTCCCGAGTGGTACTGTAGCTGGAGGTGAAGTCAAAGGAAACGTAGTTTCTCTAGAGCTCCCTTGATTCCCTGGAGCCATGTTCCAGTTGGCTAAGCTGCATCTAGGTGGCCATCTTGGGTCATGCAGAGTCTTTTTTAAGTCCCTGCCCCCAGGTTTTGATGCGCATTTGCAAAGTGGCTAGTGTAGGGAGCGCATACCTGTCTGCCAGGAACAGCACTAGCGGGAATCAGAGGTTCTATAGGAGTAGAGAAAGCCCAGGGCCTACGTCTACACGTCAGCAAGTTCCCTCCTGGGTTGGACCGGCCAGGTTGCATTCCACCCCCCTGGCAATCGCTGTCTTCTGTTTTGGGCCTACCATCACTGACTCTTCACTACAAAAACTATAAGTTCATGGTCTGGTGAGCTCCCCTGCCGGGCTGTTGTACTGTTTTACCAGTTCTTCAATACATATTTTACTGCATCCCGGGCCTTTGTGTGTTTACTGCCACTGCACCACGCTGTAGCTACCCAACCTCTAGGTCATCCATGCATAGCTAGCCCCATCTATTATTTTTAGACAGCTTTACTTACTAGTTCTAGCCAAGATTTGAAGAACAAGAGCCATAGTCGGGAACTTTCTATGTAAGACAATGATCCTCCATAACACCCATCTGCTTATCCACAGCAACTATTCTGGCTGCACACACTTCTTCATACACTAAGGCACTATTTATGAGGATTAAATCATTGATTTGCTTAAAGTGACCCCTTAAAAGACGCTGGCTTGGACCCATGGAATTTAGTTAAGCCCCTGCACAGGGTACAAACCTTCCTGACATTATAAAAATCACGATGGGGCACACTTTTCAGCTCCTTTAGTTCTGACATTTCGTTCAACATCTCATGGAGTTTAAACTTGGAGCCCAGGAAGTTCAACCTTCGGTGACAGTAGGTCTTTCTGTGGGGGAGACAATTTCATAAACATCAGATAAAAGTGCATTTGTGTACAGTGTTGACTTGGGTTGGACCAAGTTATCAGAATAAAGTTATTACAACAATCAGAACTGGTTTGAAGCATCTCACACACAGAAGAACTCATTCTTTCTCAGGTTCTCTTTTAAATGTCTAGGTCCCTCCTTGACACCTAAGGCAGGGCAAGCAGCACATTCAGCACAGGCTTGCTCCATGACGAGGAGAGGGACATCACCCAAGGAGTAGGGTCAGAAAGACCTGTCTTTTGTTCCCACCCCTCATATCTTACAATAGCAAGAGTTATTGGATCAGCCAAATCAAATATCACAAGGAGACCATCAAAAAAAAAAAAACCTCTGGAGTAGAAAAAATTTTCTCGTAAGATTAGAAACTGCTCATTGGGGAAACCATTTTAGTTATGAGGCAGTTTCTGCTCTTTTAGAATTGATGACAAATGCATATTTTAGCCATCAGTTGAGCCTTATATTGCCCACAGACATTAGATTAAAGTCTTCCAACCTGGCTTTCATGGCTAGATTGGTAGACATCCTTATGTGTAGGTTTTTCTAGCAGATACTGGAGGGGAAGTGATTGAACAGGTTGGAAAAACTTGTCCGATGGCAACGATTTTCCTCTGGCATTAGATGTGTTTCTAGCTTTCCTTTCTAACTTCTCCATAGTCCAAACTACCAGTAGTTTGTGATTAGGGACTTAGTAGTCAACATTGATGCCTGAGGGAGGTTGGATCGTTAGGTGTACCCAGGCGAGGAAATTTCATGCAAATTCTCAGTTTTTAAAAAAAATAACCAAGCACTGCGAACTGCCATAACTAAAGAAAATTTGATTGTTGGTTTGTTGAAATTTGCCATTGAAATTTTAATATCCAATTTCCAGATAAGTTGAAATGAACTGTTGAAATTGGCATTTGGATATTATGATTTATAAAGAGATATAATAATTTAATCATATTTGATATGTTGGAATGATTTGTTTTCAGGATTTATTTCGTATATTCGGATTAGTTTCATATATTCGGATTCGGTTCGTATATTTGTTATTTTCAAATTGATTGGCTATATTTGTTCTATTTTATTCTAATCTATTTTCTTCTATAGCATGGTATGACACAGAGAGTCTGAGAGGCTGCACACCCCGGATAGCAATTCTTAAAACAGAAGGAAAAGTTCCCCGTGGGGTTTTTACAGCAGCTATAGAGAGTCAAAAAAGTTTTTGTAAAAAATAGGTACTTTTATTATGAAAAAAAACTAGAACAATACTATACAAAAGGTTAAAAACATGAGCTCTGGTATACATTGTGCGAGACTATAGGAATGGAAAAAGGGGAGGTGATAGACACTACCAAATATAGTAAAGATTGCAAAATTTTTTTCAGCTTGCAGTAAGTAATTGGAGGTTGTGCTGTCCGATGTACGGAGAAAAGCTCCTTAACCTTTGTATAGTATTGTTCTAGTGTTTTTTCATAATAAAAGGACCTATTTTTTACAAAACCTTTTTTGACTCTATAGCTGCTAAAAAAAACCCACGGGGAATTTTTCCTTCTTTAAGAAATCTATTTTCTTCTATTCTATTAGCTTATTTTATTTTCTATTCTATTCTTTTTTTCTATTCTGTTCTATTCTATTTTATGCTTTCCTATTCTATTGTTTTACTTTATTTTCTATGCTGTTTTATTCTATTCCGTTATATTTTTTTCTACTCTATTCAATCTCGTTATTCTGTTTTTATATTTTATTCTATAAAGCAGCCCAAGTATAAACCATCATCTTATTTCGCCTTTGTAGCTTACTGTATTTATTGTAATATGTTTCCATTTCAAATTCAGATAATTTGTTGTGTTATTTCGCTTCGTTATAATTTTTTGGGGAATTTAGTGAAATTTGTTACAATCATGATTTGGAAATGCAGATACATCCGAATCTCTGAACAAAAATTTCACCGGAATTTCGATTCATAATTAACCAATTGCACCTGTCTATTCTCCATATGGGGTATGGGTATGATAAATGACTGAGGTGTCCATCTGTAAAAGTGAGACTTTCATTCTGGCCTTATAGGAGGAGTAGAAACACAGAAAAATCTCATAAAATATAAAAAAACCTGGTGGTGCCCATCCAAACCTGAAGTCTGATGGGAGTAGAGCCAGCCTTTTTCGAGAACTCAAATTGTACTCAGGTGCTCTTAATTTGGTTTATATAATATAACATTTTTGTTTCACAAAATATACTGTTACCTAGAGTCCCCACATGTTCCTTTGCTATTTAACTTCCATCCCTGATAATATGCTGTGAAGTCATGATTGTTTAGATACGAGGCCCAGGATTGCAGAAGAAAATGAGGTCACCTGACCTTCCTCCATTTTGTTCCAGACCGAACCAGACAAACTGGTTGAACTTTTACAACTGTGAAAACTACAGAAGCAGCTGAGGCTGGATCCATGATAAGTAAAAAAAAGTTACCCAAACCCATCGTAATAATGTGCTAGGGGGTGGATCAAGAGTTCCAGGCTCCCAGCCAGCTGCCTTGCCAAGAGCAAGCCATTCTCCTCCCAAACAAAAAAAGCTTTATGAGAAACTTGTCAAGACAGTCTGCTCTTTGTCTATGTCATTATACAAGTTACGATGTCCGTCAGCGAAGAACTCAGATATAGGAAAACACCATGATGAATGATTTCCTAATCATCCTGGGCACATTGAGGATAATTGGTTGGTATGGTAGTCCTCCAACGCTAAGGGCTTGGTTGGTGTCCACCAAGAATAGAAGGAGTGTTTCATGTAGCTAGGAATCCATGTGGGACATTTCCTTATTAAAACATTCTGGCAGATTATTCGGCATCTGACCAAACTGGCCTAGAGCATGTATGCAATGACCGTATTCCCCTTCAGGAACAGAGACTTATCTATATAATGTGCAAAAAAAAAAAAAAGTCTATAAATGATATATAGATGTGATGAAAAACAAATGTCTTGTAAAATGGATGGTTTTCTGCTTGCCCATGGTGCCCTTTTTGAAGGTGAATTAGCAAGCTATAGGGTGGTTGCTATTTTAGAATATATGAAAATTTCTGGGACCAGAAAGAGTGCAAACATCAGTATCTAGATTTATGTCCCGTACACACGATCGGATTTTCCGACAACAAATGTTGGATGTGAGCTTGTTGGCGGAAAGTCCGACCGTGTGTATGCTCCATCAAACATTTGTTGTCGGACTTTCCGCCAGCAAATGTTGGCTAGCAGGTTCTCAAATTTTCCGCCAACAAATGTTTGTTGACAGCATTTCCGATCGTGTGTACACAAGTCCGTCGCACAAAAGTCCACGCATGCTCGGAATCAAGTACAAGCCGGAAGCGCTTGGTAAAACTAGCGTTCGTAATGGAGATATCACATACGTCTTGTACGTAACCACATTCGTAATTGTAAGCCAACATTTGTGTGACCGTGTTTATGCAAAGACAAGTTGGAGCCAGCAACCTTCGAACAAAAATCCACTGTTTTGTTGTCGGAAAGTCCGATCGTGTGCACGGGGCATAAGGGTTATGTTGGACCACAGCTACTGACCTGGATTTATTCAGGCAAAGCCCAAGCGTGGACAAAAGACCACCAGAAAATTAAAAAAAAAAAAAAAAAAAAACTCTTCATAGCTTGCAGTTGCTAAACTCTCCTAATCTCTGATGTGGTCTCCTGCTGACCACACTTGCACTAACCAATACAGTTGTTTGGGTTAAAGTACGTCCAGAGTACCATGGCTCCACCACCCTGAACTCAAAGGAAACTACTGCAGCGGCAGCGCTCTCTGCGGCATTTGGGATCTCTCCTCCAATGACGAAAAAAGAGGACTTGTGAGGTCACTGGACAAGACCGACAAAGAAAAAAATTTTAGTTCTGGCTACACTTTTACTCAAGAGAGGAGTCTGCCAAGTCTGTCCTGCTGTGTTGCTTCCAAGAAGTTTATTAGCTACTGCTTGGCCCGCTCTCCCTGAGCTGTGCAGTAAAAGCTTGTAAACAACCCAACAAGCCTGCGTCCTTCTGAATGTTGCTTGTCATCTCCTCCTGGGCTCATTACTTTCACTCTTTTTCAATCACTTTCTATTCACCAGGAATATCCAATACCATCACATGCAGGGCTTTTTTTCAGCGGGAACGAGGGGGAACGCAGTTCCTGGCACCTCCACTACTAAATGTATGTAATGGCAAGGGGTGCTGGGGTATGCTGGAGGGTCTGTTGGTGCTGGCTGCTGGGGGACCTATTGCCATTGGGGGGAGATCTACTGTTGGGGGGGGGGGGGGGAGAGGTCAATTGTTGCTGGGGAGGTCTATTCTTGCTGGCGTGGGATCTATTGTTGCTGAAAGGGGGTCAATTGTTGCTGGGCTGATCTACTTTGGAGGGAGGGGTCCATTGTTGCCGGTGGCTGGAGGGTCTGTTGACGGCTGCGGAGGGACATATTGCAATTAGGGGGGGGGTCAATTGTTGCATGGGAAGTCTATTGTTGCTGGTATGGATCTATTGTTGCTGAGGGTCATTTATTGCTACTGGCAATGTATTTTGTTGTGGGGGGGGGGTCCGTTGTTGCTGGGGTGGATCTATAGTTGCCTTTTGTTGCTGGGTCCATTGTTGATCACTGCAGGGGATCTATTTTACTGCTTTTCTTGATATAATTTACAAATTCCATCCAAATTACTTAGTGCCACAAAATAATCAAAAAAGGGGGAGGTGGGTAGGTGGCGTAGAAAAGGGGTGGTATGCGAGGGAGGAGTACCTGCACCTATTCTGAGAACAAAAGCCCTGATCACAAGTAGACATTAGCAACTTAAAAAAAAAAAAAAAAAAAAAAAAAAAAAAACACCTTCTAAACTTTTTAAACTTTAAAGGTTTTAAAAAAACGACTTTACAATTGCCCAATCAATTGACAGCTTCAATCCAGTTTGATAGTTCAAATTTAAAAAAAAATAAAGCTGAAAAAAAAAAAATAAATAAAAAACAGCAAATTTTGTTGAAAGTGATTGCATTTCTCCACATAGGAAATTTCTATCCCCATATTTTTGCAGGGGACAGAAACAACTTATTTTTTTAAATTTTATTTTATTTTTTTCATTTGTTTAATCGAAAGCAATGCACGTTTTGATTGCTCTATTATAATTTCCATACGTGAGGCCAGCTTTCAATTTGCACCTACACTAAAGGCTTAATTTATGAAGCTTTTTTTTACGTATAATTCTTTATTCAAAGATTTTTTCAAATATAAACAATCATATAAAAAAAAAGACAAAATTAGTTTTTTTTTGTTATATGATTGGTTATAATTGAATTTATGAAGCTTTATATAAGGTTACGGATATTTTTAGCCATGTGACTCATTCTTCAAATTTCAGCTGAAAATAACTCACTTTTTGAGAATATTTGTATCCTGGTGTGTTAGCTTTGTATTGAGCCTTATGCACCCAGATGTAACTTAAAGTGATTGTAAACGATCAGCTTGTAAAACAACCCATTCATTTTAAAATAGAAATGAAAGGCAAAACATTTTTGTATAGATATAAAGAAAAGAAAAACAATTATAAAGATCTTTTTTCCCCCTTTTTTAATACAGTGGGGCAAAAAAGTATTTAGTCAGCCACCAATTGTGAAAGTTCTCCCACTTAAAAAGATGAGAGGCCTGTAATTGTCATCATAGGTATACCTCAACTATGAGAGACAAAATGTGGAAACAAATCCAGACAATCACATTGTCTGATTTTTGAAAGAATTTATTTGCAAATTATGGTGGAAAATAAGTATTTGGTCAATATCAAAAGTTCATCTCAATACTTTGTTATATATCCTTTGTTGGTAATGACAGAGGTCAAACGTTTTCTGTAAGTCTTCACAAGGTTGTCACACACTGTTGCTGGTATGTTGGCCCATTCCTCCATGCAGATCTTCTCTAGAGCAGTGATGTTTTGGGGCTGTCGCTGGGCAACACGGACTTTCAACTCCCTCCAAAGGTTTTCTATGGGGTTGAGATCTGGAGACTGGCTAGGCCACTCCAGGACCTTGAAATGCTTCTTACGAAGCCACACCTTCATTGCCCGGGTGGTGTGTTTGGGATCATTGTCATGCTGAAAGACCCAGCCACGTTTCATCTTCAATGCCCTTGCTGATGGGAGGAGGTTTGCATTCAAAATCTCACGATACATGGCCCCATTCATTCTTTCATTTACACGGATCAGTCGTCCTGTTCCCTTTGCAGAGAAACAGCCCCAAAGCATGATGTTGCCACCCCCATGCTTCACAGTAGGTATGGTGTTCTTTGGTTGCAGCTCAGCATTCTCTCTCCTCCAAACACGACGAGTTGTGTTTCTACCAAACAGTTCTACTTTGGTTTCATCTGACCATATGACATTCTCCCAATCCTCTTCTGGATCATCCAAATGCTCTCTAGCAAAGCTCAGACGGTCCCAGACATGTACTGGCTTAAGCAGGGGGACACGTCTGGCACTGCAGGATCTGAGTCCCTGGCGGTGTAGTGTGTTACTGATGGTAGCCTTTGTTACGTTGGTCCCAGCTCTCTGCAGGTCATTCACTAGGTCCCCCCCCCCCCCCGGGGTGGTTCTGGGATTTTTGCTCACCATTTTTGTGATCATTTTGACCCCACGGGGTGAGATCTTGCGTGGAGCCCCAGATCGAGGGAGATTATCAGTGGTCTTGTATGTCTTCCATTTTCTAATTATTGCTCCCACAGTTGACTTCTTCACACCAAGCTGCTTGCCTATTGCAGATTCAGTCTTCCCAGCCTGGTGCAGGTCTACAATTTTTGTTTCTGGTGTCCTTCGACAGCTCTTTGGTCTTCACCATAGTGGAGTTTGGAGTGTGACTGTTTGAGGTTGTGGACAGGTGTCTTTTATACTGATAACAAGTTCAAACAGGTGCCATTAATACAGGTAATGAGTGGAGGACAGAGGAGCCTCTTAAAGAAGAAGATAAAGGTCTGTGAGAGCCAGAAATCCTGCTTGTTTGTAGGAGACCAAATACTTATTTTCCACCATAATTTGCAAATAAATTCTTTCAAAAATCAGACAATGTGATTGTCTGGATTTATTTCCACACTTTGTCTCTCATAGTTGAGGTATACCTATGATGACAATTACAGGCCTCTCATCTTTTTAAGTGGGAGAACTTGCACAATTGGTGGCTGACTAAATACTTTTTTGCCCCACTGTAAGTGATCACATCCCCTCTATTCTCAGCTGAATAAAAGCAGGGGAGAGGAGGAGAAGCAGCAGCACACTGAGCTTCCCAGTGAATGGCAGTGTAGTAGGGGCAATACAGGACAAGTCTGATCATTGGAGGAGAGTACACTGAGATCCCAGCACAGCTAGAGAACTGACCACACTGTGCTCTCCTGCTTAGTGTGGTCAGTTTTCTTTATAAGGAAGCAGAGGAACTGGCAGGAACACCAGGGATTTCACAAAAAGGAAGCGATACAAAGAGAACAGGAGACACTCTCATACAAGCACATGGTACAGCAGACACATATCAGGAATATGAAGCATTGGGGTAACAAACGCTTTAACACAACTTACGTGGGACCGTCAGCGATGAGCGTCAAGACGTGGCTGAGGTCCAGCGTGTAGGTCTCCAGGTCGGGGTATGGCAGACTGCGGGGCTCATTGGCTTCAGCCATCTCCTTGTTGTCGTAGATGTAGAGGATCCCGCACTTCATTCTCACCTCGTAGTTAAGATTTGGTGGGACGTTCTCTAGGCTGTATGGATCCTCTTCCACAGGGGGAGGGTTGAACTCTGCAAAAAAAATACGTAAAATGTAACAATAGAGATTAAGATTAACCTCCAGCATGACGTTGACATGTACTTTGTTTCACTTAGGACCACCATAGTTAGCGATCTACATCACAGCCTCCACAGCCTCCTTCGTACCTCTCTCTAGTCTGTTAAACCAATTGGATATGAAGGATTTTGTGACTGCATGACAGCCGACAGATGTGGACATAAGAGGGCTTTCATTTTCTTTAACTTTTTTCTCTCCAAGTACATTATGTTACCAAAAGTATTGGGACGACTGCCTTTACACACACACATTAACTTTAATGGTATCCCAGTCTTAGTCCGTAGGGTTCAATATTGAGTTGGCCCACCCTTTGCAGCTATAACAGCAGAGGTTGTGGACACAATACAGGATATGGTCAGAGACTTTAGACATGGCACAAAAGAAGGCCAGAGATTGCAAACATGATACAAGAGACGGTCAGAGACTGCGGACACGATACAAGAGAAGGCCAGAGACTGCGGACATGATACAAGAGAAGGTCAGAGACTGCGGACATGATACAAGAGAAGGTCCGAGACTGCAACTGATACAAGAGAAGGTCCGAGCCTGCAGACATAATACAAGAGCAGTTGCTGGAGACTAGGGACATGATTTAAAAAACAGTCAGACCGAAAACATATTACGTGACTGCTAGAGATCACTGCTATAACAGGGCAATAAGAAAACACAGATTAGTGTCTGGAGGGTCTTCGGGGGCTACAGGCTGGTCACTAAGGCCTTATGGCTTCCTTACCTGCATCATACACTACAAGTATAGAACAAAGTCTCTACCTGGGTACACCTCGTCTTCCTCCTTCCACATTTCATTGGTTGCCGTACACAAATACTGAGCGGTGGTCCTGGGGAATCGATGGTACGCCAGCCGGCAGTATTTTTCTCGTATGAGCAGGGCTTTGGCAAGCTTGATCGCAGCTTGCTCGTAATCATCAACAGTCACCTGTGAAAAGGATTCAATGCAATTTTAAAAAACTTCAACTTCCCTTGGAATATTTTAATGTTAAATTGTAATCCCCCCCGTCTGCAAAATGGTGCTGTTATTTGTGGTACAGGAACCCTGGCATAGGAATATAGCTGCAAAAAAAACCTTTTTTTGGCACCATTAAACCGCGTTCATGTTTTACCTGCTTGGAGATGCACAGGTGTTGCATGCATCCCCCGTATTGGCAGTCCCATTGTTGTCTAATGGGATGGGTCAGAACCTAGATCACCTGCTGTTGGCACTGTGCTTCCTAGAGGGTAAATTTGTAGTTCGAGTGTCCACCAGCAGGTATCTCCCGGCAGCCAGCAAATCCCAGTGATCAGCTCCACCTAGTGCTGTCTGCTGGGAGGGTATTTAGTCCCTCTTCTTGCTGTTACACCTTGCTAGGAGGATGAGAGCTGAGGTAGAGGGGAAGGAAGGGGAGGGATGGGTAGGTGAACAGGCCGGGGGGGGGGGGGGGGGGAGAAATGGTTGACTACCTGGTCGCCAAGAGAGGTTTAGAGCATTAGAAGGCACCTATCAAAGCTCTGGGTGGTGAAACATAGCGCCCAAAGTTCACATAATTTGTATAGGGTCACTTGAAGTGATGTAATAGAAATATAGGCCAATGCAGTAAGCCAATATGTCGGAGGATGAGGGCAGAGATAAAGGGGGAGGGATGGGTAGGCAACCATGAATGGGAAAGGTAAAATGTTTGACTACCTGGTTGCTCAGACAGGTTCAGAGTATCAGAAGGCACCTATTGAAGTTCTGGGGAGAAATATAGCACCCAAAAGTTCCCAAAATGTTTTGTATAGGACCATTTTATCAGTAAGTTTGGTTGTCAATTTTTTCAAAGACCGAGGTTTGTGATAGCCTGGCTTTTACTTCAGAGAGTCTCAGGTTTTTTTTTTACTAAAAATGTGCGCTTTTGTTTGCTTAGCAGCAGTAAACAGATGGTTTAGATCAGTGGTCTCCAAAGTGCGGCCCGGGGGACTGGAAGCGGCCCTTTGCTTGCCTTTATCTGGCCCTTGGGACACTTGCTTTTCTAATGGATACAAGGCACAATTCATTCCACTTGCACCAGCAGTGGGGCAGAATTTCTGCCACTGACACTAAAAATGGGCCACCATTCCCCTTAATGACACCATGTGGCACCATTTCTCCCACTGACAATAGGGCATCATTTCTCTCACTGACACCAACGATGGGGCACTATTCCTTCCCCTGATACCAACAATGGGACACCTTTCTACCCACTAATACTAATGACGAGGTTTTGCTTACTCCCACTGATGTCAGGACATTTACTCACACTGGCCCGTTTGGCACCCTCAAAGTCACCAGCAGTGGGGCATAATTCTTGCCATGGACACCAAAAATGTGGTACCATTACTTCCCCTGACAAAAATGGTGGGCCACCATTCCTTTCACGGTCACCAAAAACGGGGCACGATACTTCCACAGATATAAACAATGGACCACCATTCCTCCCACTAACACAAACAATGGGCCACCATTCTTCCCACTGACACAATGGGGGACCATTCCTCCTAATGGCAACAATTATGGGCCACCTTTCTTCCCATTGACACCAAAAATAAGGCACCATTCCTCACACTGGCACCAACAATGGGGCACCATTCCTCTCACTGACACCAACAGTGGGGAACTATTTCTCCAACTGACACCAATGATGGGGTGCTATTCCTTCTCCTGATACCAGCAATGGGGCACTATTCCTGCTAATACCAATGATGAGGTATTGCTTACTCCCATTGACGCCAGTGCATTGTTTACTCACACTGGCCACAGTTCGGCCCCTCAAAGTGAAGGACAGTAAACTGGCTCTTTGTTTAGAACGTTTAGCCATCCCTGGTTTAGAAGATCAAATGTATATTTCTCAGTACTTTCCAGTTTATGGTAATAGGACTTTCTTGGGTTTTTTTTATATGGTAACCATATGGCATAGATAATGTGGTATACTTTGGTCTGGATTTCCATGCAATGGGGCATATATTTGAATGGCTTTGTAGGGGTTTTCACATTATATCTATCTAGATATAGATATAGATATAGATATAGATATAGATATATAGATATATCTAGCTGTAAAGTCTGGTCCAGGATTTCCTCCCAATAGGGCAAATAAAGAAAGGTAACCGATTCCATGCTCCCCTGTAAGCAGATAGCTGGGTGGTCGGGCATGAAGTTGTATAGAATCAGGTGCCGTTTCGTCTCTATTGTCCTTTTGTTTGTTTGTTTTTTTGAGTAGGGAAAACTTTGGATTTCTGGCTTTTGTTTTATAGTAAAAATAGGATTTGTTTTTGAAAGAGTGCCTGTCCCCCCCAAACGAGTGACAGATGGGAGCTATGCAGATTGTTGAGGCTTTCATGCCTTAGAGATGAACATTGATGAGTGTCCTTCCTTACCCCAGCACAATAATCTCCACTAATGGACACTCGCTGGAAGTCCAGAACTTCATAGGGAACCTGGACAGCATGTGTCGGACCTTGCGAGATGGGCAGAGCCGGTTGGACGGGAACTACTGGTGATGGCAGGGGTGAGATGGTGGCAGGAGCCTTCCAGTCAACCGTTGGCATCTGGAGGTGGAGGGACTGAGATCTGATGATTTTGAAGCTCTTCTTTCTAAATCCCAGAAAAAAATAAAATAGAATAAAAAAATTCAGAGTAGAATTATCCCTAAGACACAATAAAACAACACAACTAAAATAAAAAACGAAATTATAAAAAAAAAAAAAAAAAGAAAAGAAAATAAAAAAAGGAATACCAACTAATTCAATAGCTTTTAGAACCAAGTAGGCTAGAACAACTTGAGTATCTTTTGTTAATAAAATAATTAAACTAAATATAAATAAATATAAATAAAATCCTAAATTCAAAAAAAAAAAAAAAAAAAAGAAAAAAAAAATAGAAAGAAAAAAAAATTATATCAATACAATAGCTTGTAGAACCAAGCAGGTTATAACAACTGGATCATCTTTTCATAAAAAAAAAAAAAAACACAAAAAAACTAAATTAAAATAAAAACTAAAATACAATATCAATTAATGAAATAGCTTGTAGACCCAAGCAGGTTAGCAGAACTTCCAATATCTTTTTCGTTCTTAATTTCCTACAGTCCTCTTCTTGCCAGAAGCCAGGCTGAGAATGGAAGTGCCTTCACCCTGAACGGATCACTGAATATCCCAACACTGTCATTCTAATGATTTTCAGGAACTGGGGGCTAAGAGCAGGCACAGCTGCAGAGTTGCAGGCTGTAAAAATTGTGGCTATATAAAGTGGCAGAGGTGTAGGAGTCACAAGAGTGGTCGATAAACAGAGTTTAAAATATCTGGCAGGCAATGTGTATGCAAACCCCAACCATTTAAATCCCTATAAAAACATACTCGGTTAAACATTTAAAATAATAGCTATAGCCAAAACCTTTTTTCCTAGTTTTGGATGGAGTGGAAAAGGTTAGAACTGCTGTCAGGTCTCTCTGCTATCTGGGACTCCATCAGAGAGATTTCCCATCACTTCCTGTCCTGGTGACTCCTTTTTTTTTTTTTCCCTCCATCAGGCAGGAAATGGTGGAAAATCTGTAAACGGGGAAACAGACAATAAAAAGCTGGCAGAGGCTCTGGCTTTTCTCTCCTTAAAAAAAGCATTTACATATGTGTCTGTGTTGCTGGAGGGCTTCCCCAACTTCCTGCCCAGGTAAAACAGTCACCAGAACAGGAAATGTGGTGAAATCTCTGCAAAAGAGCCCCGGAAAGCAAGAAAACCGAGACAACGTGACGAAACGCGCATCGGGAGGTTTGACGTGCTGACATCATTGCCCTGTAACACAGTGGACGGGTGCAAGGCGGCCTGCTCTTTTCTTGACCATTTTTATCAGCATTTCTGTAAGTGAAATCTTTTAACCCGAATAAACCTATATGGTACATTCTTGACACTACACTATGGTGAGTCTCTTTACATTTTTTGGGTAACGCTCGACCTATTCCCCTGGCGGTTTAACGTTTGAGTCTCCCTGGTCGTCTGGTGCCTAGTTCAAGATTCTTCCCAATCGATACTTTTGGATATTCAATACTCTTCCGGACAGAGGCCCTGGCTGGGTATTTAGCCGCAGGCTCATAAGAGCTTGCCTTTTGGTAAGCACGCACTCTATGTGGTGGAGGTGTACTGTCTTTGTCTTCAGTGTGCCCTATGGATTTAATTTATTTTTATTAACACATAGGTTGCTGTGTGTGGGGCTCACACACATTCATTGCGTGTGTCTGTTCTGGACTTTACTTACAACACCATTTTATTATTCTTTTTTATTTTTCTTAGCGCTGCTTTGTTGAACTTTATATTTGTATATCTCACGTTTTTAGCAGCTGCTTTTTATTTTCAGTTTTTTTTCTTTGTTATCTAGGGCGGTATTTTCCATTTATAGAATAATAAAACCTAGCAGAGGTTCTAATCCTTCCCAATACTATCCAAAACTAAGACAGCCAATGGATTTTTTTTTTTTTTTAGTGTAACCCAGTTGTTGGTGGGGGAGAAAAAAAAAAAAAAAAAAAAGGAATAAACTTTATTCCCCCAATCACATATTTGAGGTGGATGGGGGAATAATTCCCACTGAGCTATTGTGTTCTTATAGTGGGGAGATTGATCAGTGCTGCCCTCTATAGCCAACGCTGCTGATTGACCAGGAAAAACCCAACAGGGTGGCTGTACAGAAGTGGACTGGTAGATCCACCACTGTCCCCAACAATTATCATTTAAAAACATTTTTAATTTTTTTTAGGGCTGTCATACATGGATCGAAGTTAAGCCAGTCTCTATTCAATCCATGTATGATGGTCCTAAAGAAAAGAAAAAAATATAATGTTAACAAGGTGCAACAATGTACATTCTATATTGATTAAACAATTTGTAAATCGATGCACTCCAATGGGACTCGGCAACAGAGATAACATTCAAAAGTGCTGAATGTTATCTCCGTTGCCGAGTCACGCGGAGTGCATCCATTTGCATTTATTATAGATGTGCATGGACCGCACCTGCACTCTATAGAGATTACATTGTCACAATACACCTTCACACCCACAGCAAACATTATCCCCGTTTTCCTGGAAGCAGTGAAAGTTTCAGCCTTGGATCACATACACTATATAGTCAAAAGTATTAGGACACCGGCCTTTGCACGCACATGAACTTTAATGGCATCCCAGTCTTAGTCCGTAGGGTTCAATACTGAGTTGGTCCACCCTTTGCAGCTATAACAGCTTCAACTCTACTGGGAAGGCCGTCCACAAGGTTGAGGAGTGTGTCTATGGGAATGTTTGACCATTCTTCCAGAAGCGCATTTGTGAGGTCAGGCACTGATGTTGGACGAGAAGGCCTGGCTCGCAGTCTCCGCTCGAATTCATCCCAAAGGTGTTCTATCAGGTTGAGGTCAGGACTCTGTGCAGGCCAGTCAAGTTTCTCCACCCCAAACTCGCTCATCCATGTCTTTATGGACCTTCCAAGACCAAACTTATTTGCTTCAGATGGTGTTAGATGTGGGTGGCAGCAACCAGGCGAGGAGTACAAAGAAAAGTGTGTCTTGCCTACAGTCAAGCATGGTAGTGGGAGTGTCATGGTCTGAGTGCTGGCGGCACTGGGGAGCTACAGTTCATTGAGGGAACCATGAATGCCAACATGTATTGTGACATACTGAAGCAGAACATGATCCCCTCCCTTCAGAGACTGGGCCGCAGGTAAGTATTTCAACATGATAACGACCCCAAACACACCTCCAAGATGACCACTGCCTTGCTAAAGAAGCTGAGGGTAAAGGTGATGGACTTGGCAAGCATGTCTCCAGACCTAAACCCTATTGATCATCTGTGGGGCATCCTCAAATGGAAGGTGGAGGAGCTCAAGGTCTCTAACATCCACCAACTCCGTGATGTCATCATGGACGAAGAGGACTCCAGTGGTGACCTGTGAAGCTCTGGTGAACTCCATGTCCAAGAGGGTTAAGGCAGTGCTGGAAAATAATGGTGGCCACACAAAATATTGAAACTTTGGGCCCAATTTGTACATTTTTACTTAAGGGTGTACTCACTTTTGTTGTCAATTTAGACATTAATGGCTGTGTGTTGAGTTATTTTGAGGGGACAGCAAATTTACACTGTTATACAAGCTGTACACTCACTACTTTACATTGTAGCAAAGTGTCATTTCTTCAGTGTTGTCACATGAAAAGATAGAAGAAAATATTTACAAAAATGTGAGCGGTGTACTCACTTTTGTGAGATACTGTACTTACCTCCATTGGTGATGAGCTTTCATTGTCCTTGCAGCTGAGATTTGAAATCCCCACTCTTCTCCATGCAGCACATCAGGACAGATCCGAGCAATTCACTTTGATGGAGCTGACCAATTAGAATCTCTCTGATCTGTCCCAGAAGTGCTGCATGGAGAAGAAAGAAGAGCAGGGATTTCAAATGCCTGGAAAGTTGGACCAGCTGCAAGGACACTGACAGCTCAGCATCACCAGAGGCAAGTACAGTGGGGGCCGGGGGGGGGGGGGGGCGCGAGTATGGTGCTCGTTCATTTTTTTTGTTTGTTTTGTAAAAGGTGAACTCTTTCAATTTAAAGAGTGAAGCAGACATTCCCAGGGACACATCATTGGGACCAATGTCTAAGTTGCGGGACTGTCCCAAATCTGAACACTTTAAATAAGGGTGAAACTGCAATCCAGGGAAACTCCCGGGACACAGCATCGTCGGGACCGAGGTCCAAGGTGTGGGAATGTCCTGAATCTGAACGCTTTAAATAAGGGTGAAATTGTAATTCTGAGACATCTCCAGGGACACCGCATCATCGGGACCGAGGTCCAGGTTGTGGGACTTTCCCGGATTAAATAAAGGTTAAACTGTGATCCTGGGACACAACATCATCCGGATCAAGGTCCAATATGCGGGACTGTCCCGACAAATCTGGGATAGTTGGCATTTTTATGCAAATCCTGTCTCTATGCTCTCCAGTGAAGGCTGCATGGCATTACTCGAGGTGGGTTTCCTGATGGTGACAACAGTGGAGCATGTTCACACAATGTGTGTTGAAACAGTCACTTGTTGTCTCTATTGGAAGCATACAAGCAAGATGACAACATAGGAGCACCATTGGAAGACAAAGGCAGAGCATTGTCACCTTAGCCAAGGAAGGACCATCATGGCAGGATCACGGGAAAGCTGCAGACTGAAACAAAAAATTTAAAAGTATTCATTCTTAATGGCACCCCAGAGGTGGTAAGCAGGCGCACGTTTTGCTGCACGCAAAAACATGCAACAAGCAGGGAAAAACGTGCTGTTAAAAAGGTGTGTTTTTGGTGCATTTTTTTTTTTTTTAACTACTGACCAAACAAACTCCAAAAATGCGGCAAGCGGGATCTTACACACCGCAATGGAAACGCAAAGCCCCACTGTGAAGACATCCATAGAATTTAAAGGGAAGTGTAGCCCCCTGTTCCTAAAAATGGGTCTATATTGTAAATTTCGCTTTTGGCTGAGCTGTAAACAGCTCAGATTGATTGTACATAGTTTATTTGGCTCTGTCCTAAATCTGACTGTGTTGTGCATTTCCCAGTGTTGCCAGTAGGCGTCACTGGTACCACAGGACAGTGTGAGGATAACAAGTTAAGCTGTAATGAATATTCTTTTTCCAGAAACAGCTCAGTAGGAGGTTCCTGCCGCTGTGCATTCTGGGAAGGGGTATTTATTGGACAGATGCCATGTGCTTTAGTCAGTCCTCACCTCGTGGCCCTCCAGGCCTGAGGCTACGCTGCTGCAAGCTGTGCAAGTAGGCCCAGAAGCCTGTCTGGGGCCTACTAGTCCGGAGGTGGTCCTTAGGCTGTCCTTGCCTGTTTGGAAGAAGCTGAGCCAAGCTGAGGAGATCCAGGGGAGGACCCTTACTGGAGAGAGCCAGGATGAAGGCTGGTCTCTCAGAAGGGCCTGGTGACTTACTTGGGAGGACGTACCTACATCTAACCTATCCTTACAGTACCGCCGGACGGCTTAAAAGGTTCTGGTACTGTGAAGCTGTTCTACAATCTAATCAAGGTAATACATTCCTGGCTGCCAAGTTTGTGAGGAAGGCTTATCCAGACATCTTACTGGTTGCCAGGTGTGTGAGAGACCTACCCAGGTATTCAAGATCCGCTGAAAGAAAGCTGTGTTTTGTCCTTTGATTCAAGGAGTCTGTAAGTGATCCGCTAAAAAAGGTATCTGAAACCTCCTCTCGACCTCTTTTCTACAATCTTTCTCAAGTTTTAATTAAAGCATTGAAAAATACCTAAAGTGACCGGCGCCCGCATTTGTTCAAACTTCCCATTATAGCTATGGACTTAGCCCTGGGGTAAATGTAAGTCCGCTCCCTGTATCTGGAGGTACCCTCTTTGCTCCCAGTATACCCAGGGGGGTGCTACAGAAGCTTTTCTTGAGCTTTTCCGACGCTTTTTGTTTTCTTTTAACCCAAAACGCTTTAAAAACTCCTCAGTGTGAAAGCAGCCTTAATTGTGATTTCTGAAAACCCTGCTCATCCACCATCCCAGCCAACCAATTGCAGAATATAGAGTTGTATCTAGAGGCATTTCCCTCATTATTGTCCTCTGTCCTGGTCTGCAGACATTCTGATCTGTGTAGACTGCAGACAGCAACATGTAAACAAAGCAACGTTTGCTCTGTTCTAGGTGTATGACGACAACTCTCAAAGGGAAGAAAAGGGAGAGGTAAACAGTAATATTTTCAACATTGCTTGCTGTCCTGAAATGTAGTAAAAGAGTACTTTGTTACTTTGCTTCTCTGCAGCTTGACTTTATAGTATTCACTTTGTTACTAGCTTGATATAGTACGTCCAGAGAAGAAATTCAAACTTCCGATCCTGGAAGCTTTCCTTTTCAAACCACTCAACCAGGAAGTAAAAGTACAATTTCCTTGTCCTGCACATTGCACCATATTCCAGTTGGTGGTATGCAAATTATGTGCTGCACACTGAGCTCCCAACCCACAGTGTTCCCGAGTAGAAAATAGGAACATCTCTGCTTTGCATGCCATCAGGAATTCTTATGTGAGAACTAGCTTTCCATATCAAAATAACTGGGGGCTGGGTTGTTGCTCCTGGAGGCTGGGGGTTTTGTTGAGGGCGCCGTTAAAGACTGCAGGGCACTGCAAGGTCTGGGATGCACTGTAGGAGGTTGGGGGCACTAAGGGACACGCTGGGAGGTTGGGGGGTGCTATAAGAAGCTGTGGGAGGTTGGAGGGGGGGGGTGCTATGGAAGGTTGGAGGCTCTGCAGAAAGCTAGGGGGAGCCAAGGGGTCTCAGGGGGCTTAGTGGCACTATGGGAGGTTGAGGGGCCCTGTGAGTCACTGTTGGTGGTTGGGGGCACTATGGGAAGTTGAGAGGCCCTGCAAGTCATTATGGGAGCTTGGGGGGACACTTTTCGAAGTTGGGGCACCATGGAAGGCTGGAGGCCTTGGCTGAAATCTAGAAGGTTTTGAGGTCTCTAAGGGGGCTAGGAGCACTGTGGGACGTTGAGAGGCCCTGTGCATCATTATGGAAGCTTAGATGGCACTGTGGGACACTGTTGAAGGTTGGGGGCACTATGGAGGGCTGGAGGATCTGCAGCAAGCTAGGGGTGAACCAAGGGCTCTTAGGGGGCCTAGTGGCACTGTGAGAGGTTGAGGGGCACTGTAGGACACTATTGGAGGTACTATGGAAGGCTGGAGGCTCTGCAGCAAGCTAGGGGTGAACCAAGGGCTCTCGAGGGGCCTAGTGGCACTGTGGGAGGTTGAGGGGCACTGTTGGAAGTTAGGGGCATTATGGAAAACTAGACGGTCTGCAGCAAGGTAGGAGGGGTTGAGGTCTCTAAGGGGGCCTAGGGGCACTGTGGGAGGTTGAGGGGCACTATGGGACACTGCTGGAGTTTAGGGGCATTATGGAAGGCTAGAGGGTCTGCAGCAAGTTAGGGGGGCTGAGGTCTCTAAGGGGGCCTAGAGGCACTGTGGGAAGTTGAGAAGTCCTGTGCTTGGGTTGCACTACAGTACACTGTTGGAGGTTAGGGGCATTATGGAAGGCTAGAGGGTTTGCAACAAGCTAAGGGGGCCTAGGGTCACTTTCAGACCTCACAACTTTTTTGAGATGGGAACAAGGAACACCTGTTAGCAAAAGCATGTAAGCATAGGACACACCCTGCCACGCCCCCTTAAAGGAGAATTCAACAAAAAAAAAAAAAAAAAATTGTCAGTAAAACACACAAGTGCTTTTTTTAAACCACTGCTGTTCCTTTAAGTTGGCTTTTGAAGTTTACAGATGCAGCAATTTAGAAATTGGATGAATGGTTTAGCTCTGGGAAACACTTTTTGAAAGATAAAAAGTGCATTTTATATACTATATAGATATGGTTGCCACCTCATCCCTTTAAACCCGAACACATATTAATTACACAGGTTCTGTGGCTGATTAAGGTGGTAATTAAACTCACTTGGTGCCTTATCTGCATTTAATTAGCCTCAGAACCTGTGTAATTCAAAGGTGTTCAGGTTTAAAGGATGAGGTGGCAACTCTATATATAAATCAGACAGAAATGAGGAGGAAAGAGGGACAGAGGGACCTTGTTCCAAATCAGGGACAGTGCCTCAAAGTCAGGGACAGTTGAGAGCTATGCTGATTGTGGAAAGTTGAAAAGTCTTGTACACTGTTGAAAGTTGTGGTCACTATGGAGAGCTGGAGACTCTGTAGAAAGCTGGGGAAGGGGGGCTGAAGGCTCCTATGGGGCCTAAGGGCACTGTGGGAGTTTTGAAGGTCCCTTTGGATCAGTATGGGAGGTTGAGCGGCACTGTGGGAGTTTGAAGGTCCCTGTGGATCAGTATGGGAGGTTGAGCGGCACTGTGGGAGTTTTGAAGGTCCCTGTGGATCAGTATGGGAGGTGGAGTGGCACTGTGGAAGTTTGAAGGTCCCTGTGGATCAGTATGGGAGGTGGAGTGGCACTGTGGAAGTTTGAAGGTCCCTGTGGATCAGTATGGGAGGTGGAGTGGCACTGTGGAAGTTTGAAGGTCCCTGTGGATCAGTATGGGAGGTGGAGTGGCACTGTGGAAGTTTGAAGGTCCCTGTGGATCAGTATGGGAGGTTGAGTGGCACTGTGGGAGTTTGAAGGTCCCTGTGGATCAGTATGGGAGGTTGAGTGGCACTGTAGGAGGTTAGGGGAGCCTCTGCAGCTTAGTGAACCTCCGATTCCAAAAGCACTGGATGTACAACACCAGGGTGGGGGCGGGGTAATGTTACAAAAAAAACGATTGTGAGGAGTGATAGCAAAGCAAACCGTTCATGCATAAATGCAATTCAAGTGGAACCTGAGCAAAAACTCTATAAGTCACTCTTTAGTAAACTGTAAAGCAACAAATAATACTAATATATTATAGATTATTATATAACATAAATATAATATTAATAATAATAATTATAATAGATTAAAAAACCTATCCATACAGGTTATACCAGTTTGAGAGAAACCATATTTCTTGGCAGCTATTACAGCTGAACTCCGGGATAGGTTTAAATCCATTCATCATGTGTATTCTTGAATCTGATGTGCTTTTTGTATTTCTTCCAGATCTGTGCAGTAATCCAGTGTGAGACTTTTCCTTCCTGTAATAAAGACCGCTCACTGCTGCTCTCTCTCCTTGTGCAGGGGGACTTGGTCTGGTCTCCGCCCCCTCCTGTAGCTCTCCTACAGGAAACCTGTAATAGGTGGAGCCTTTTTGGCTCCTCCCACAGCTCTACCGTCTTGCACAGGCTATGTACAGCACAGTGATGATGTCACTGCTACTTATACAAGGTAGTTTCTGGGTTTGCAAAGGCATCTGGTGCACACAAAGTCGATTTTAATCCCTTGTCGCTATTGAGGAATATATTTGAAATGAAAGAGTTTGAGCCTGGAGTTCAGCTTTTAAATGCTATCTATACCCCAGGAGATATATATATTTATGGAAATAAACTGCAGCCTATCAGGTTTAAAGTGATTGTAAAGCTTTTTTTTTTTTTTTTTTTAAATAATCAAAGAAGAACATCATACATATCATACTTACCTCCACTGTGCAGCTCGTTTTGCACAGAGTGGCCCCGAACCTCCTCTTCTGGGGTCCCCCGGCAGCTCTCGCGGCTCCTCCCCACATCAGATAACCCCCTAGGTTACAACCAGATTGTGTGGCGAGCCTTAAACTGGCCATACAATACACAATCTGATTGTACAATCTCCATTAGATCACCATCAACTGTGTAATGCAAGGGGCCTGTCTGGATCGATACAAATTGAACAGATTGATCAGGTTTGTTGCATAGGTTATATTACAGTTTTGGTAAATCTAAAGAAGATTTTTTGCAAATTGTACAATCTGATTGCATAGTGTATTCCAGCTTTAGATGTGGTGGCTGCATTAGTTTCCATTTTCAGGCTATTTTTTTTTTTTTTTTTTTATAGCTTGCAAATAACACTTTCTGTCCTAGGAACACAACACTCATGATACTCTATCAATAGAGGGGCAGCGTTGTCACCTAAGGACAGGTCTACTGAGCACCTTTCCCCTCCTCTGGAAGTACATGATGATGTTTGTTTGGAAGAGACGATAAAAAAAAAAAAAAAAAAGGAAAGGATTTCTGGGTGGTTTCAATGCGCTCAGTGCCAAGTAAAAGAGGATATTAAATTAAAAACCATTATTAAGGAGTTATCTGGTGGAGGGGGGGGGGGGGTGCAGCCAGGGCAGGTAATGAAATAAGTCGGTACCTTTCCCAGCACAGCTCCTTGCCCCTCGAGGACAGATGACACAGCGTGTAGAGACCTAACATCTCCAGCCCATCGTCTGTGCTCATCACCGAGGGATCCGGGAACCCTGAGCCGGGATGGTTCCGTCCTTCTATAATCTCATTACAGGAGATTTCACAGCTATCTTTATATCCGTGACATTGTGTGGCAATTTATTGATCAGGACAGTTATGCATCAAAAACACTATATTGTCAAAAGTATTGGGATGCCTGCCTTTACACGCACATGAACTTTAATGGCGTCTTAGTCCGTAGGGTTCAATATTGAGTTGGCCTACCCTTTGTAGCTATAAGAGCTTCAACTCTTCTGGGAAGGCCGTCCACAAGGTTTAGGAGTGTGTCTATGGGAATGTTTGACCATGCTTCCAGAAGTGCATTTGTGAGGTCAGGTACTGATGTTGGACAAGAAGGTCTAGCTCGCAGTCTCCGCTCTAATTCATTCCAAAGGTATTATATCGAGTTGAGGTCAGGACTCCACCCCAAACTCGCTCATCCATGTCTTTATGGACCTTGCTTTGTACACTGTTGGGCAGTCATGTTGGAACATGAAGGGGCCGTCCCCAAACTGTTCCCACAAAGTTGGGAGCATGAAATTGTCCAAAATGTCTTGGTATGCTGACGCCTTAAGAGTTCCCTTCACTGGAACTAAGGGGCCAAGCCCAACCCCGGAAAAACAGCCCCCCACACCATAATCCCCCCTCCACCAAATAATTTGGACCAGTGCACAAAGCAAGGTCCATAAAGACATGGATGAGCGAGTTTGGGGTGGAGGAACTTGATAGAACATCTTTGGGAGCTTCTGGAAGAATGGTGAAGCATAGACACACTCCTAAACCTTGTGGACAGCCTTCCCAGAAGAGCTGAAGCTGTTATAGCTGAAAAGGTTGGGCCAACTCAATACTGAATAGGGTTGCCACCTTTTCGTCAAGCCAAACCCGAACACTTTAGTGGCACAGGGCAAATATATATTTTTTCATAATAAACATAGGATTATAAAAGACCTGGGACACCTTTGGGGGCCCCAAGAAGAGTAGTAATGTGATGCTCATATCGTGCCGAGGTGAACAGTGGGTGTAGCCCAATTGCCCTTGCTGACAGCATTAGCCCCGCCTTTCGGTGATGTGGAACTTGGCCCCAGACAGCCACAGATTTGTGTGCAACCATCTTGGTTGCTTGTGAATCCACAGCCCCATCTGAATAATGTATATGGGTTTTAGGCGGATTGAAACCCTGACACGATTCAAAAACCCCGGACTGTCCAGATGAATGCTGGACAGGTGGCAACCCTACGGACCAAGACTGGGATGCCCTTGGCAATTCCCGGGAGATCCGAAGGAGCGTTTGGGCCTTACGCATGCCCACAAACCACCGGAGAGACCTCCATCTACACCAGATACAAACAAGTGATTTGGAGGGACAGACGGAGGGGATTCTCTGGGTCATCGGCAAGCGGAACTTCGGCTTCACACTAGTGCAGTGGCAGAGGTGGTTATCGGGAGAGTGGAGAGCGGTGGGCTGTAATGTTTCCTACCCCCCGGCTGGGGGGAGTTTACACACACACACACACACACACACACTCACCTGCCCCCTAGAGATATACTAACCTGCCTGCATGTGTTGCATAGTAGCCTGATTAGCCGCTAGATACATGATCCCAGTAAAGGAATTTTGAATAATTACCTCCTATCTACTATCTAAGTTATACCTCCAGTGACTTTTTTCCCATTTCATTACTCATTAACTTTCCATATCTTTCCATTCAACGCCATTGGAATCAAATCTATCATACCATGGTATACTGCAATGGTTTTTAGACCTCTGGATTGGATCCCCAAGTTATGTTTGGTATTCATCTGATTCAAGTCCAATACCTTGACATTATTTCTTGAACCAACATAGTTATTGCTAGTGAATTCACTAGCAATAAGTATTTAGTGATACTTATGAGGGGTGTGTGTCTGAATGTGGTGGCCACCAACGTTGTCTAATTTTAGGTATTTTGGTGGAGGTATGTTCTATTTTTGGATTAGTGTAAAGTGAATTTTGTAATAAATACTTTAGAACCTTTGTACTCAATTGTCGGTTCCTTTTTGAAGAACTGCTTTGGGACCCTTCTGGTTTCCATTTTTTTTTTCTGTATGCCTAGTCAATTCGACACTACCTGCCTGGAGTTTGCATGTTCTCCCTTTGCCCGCGTGGGTTTCCTCCGGGTACTCCGGTTTCCTCCCACATTCCAAAGACATGCTGAGAGGTTAATTGGCTTCTGCAGGGACGATCCTGGACGGGGTGCACGGGGTGCAGTGCACCCAGGCGCCACAGAGGTGGGGGCGCTGAAGCGCCAGAGTGCTCCCCTCCCTCCTCCTCCTGCTCTTCCTTGTTCGCTCTCTCTGCTGGTCGCCGCCTCGACCTGCCGAGTGCCGAAGCCCGCGCCCCCTCCCTCCTCCTGTCAGAGGAGGAGAGCAAAATGAGATCGGAGCGGCCGTCTCTGCCGCGCGGTGAGGTCACGGGGGGGAGGCCCATGCCCGTGCCCAAGCCCAACGTGTTCCAGTACTCCTCCTTTCACCTCCTGTGTCTCGATCCCGCCTGCTGCCCAAGCCTGACACGCCCCCCCCCGGGCGGCGCGGCTGCACACGGTTCTCTCCTCTCCAGCTGCCGCCCGGGTGTTTTAAATTAACGTAATGGGGGGGATGTTTATCCTGGGGGGTATATACTAATGTAGGGGGAGGGGTTTCTCCAGGGGGCGTCTATACTAATGTAGGGGGAGGGGTTTCTCCTGGGGGGGTCTATACTAATGTAGGGGGGTGGTTTGTCCTGGGGGGTCTATAGTAATGTGGGGGGTGGTTTGATCTGGGGGGTCTATACTAATGTAGGGGGGGTGGTTTGTCCTGGGGGGTCTATACTAAAGTAGTGGGAGGGATTTCTCCTGGGGGGTCTATAGTAATGTGGGGGGATGGTTTGTCCTGGGGGGTCTATACTAATGAAGGGGGGGTGGTTTGACCTGGGTGGGCCTATACTAATGTAGGGGGAGGGGTTTCTCCTGGGGGGTCTGTACTAATGTGGGGGGGTGGTTTCGTCCTGGGGGGGTCTATACTAATGTACGGGAGTGGTTTCGTCTCGGGGGGGTCTGTACTAATGTGGGGGTGTGGTTTGTCCTGGGGGGGTCTGTACTAATGAAGGGGGTGGTTTGTCCTGGGGGGGTCTGTACTAATGTAGGGGAGGTAGTTTGGCCAGAGGGGTCTGTACTAATGGAGGGGGGTGGTTTGTTCTGGGGGGGTCTGTACTAATAGAGGGGGGTGGATTGTCCAGGGGGTCTGTACTAATGGAGGGGGGTTTGTCCTAGGGGTCTGTACTAATAGAGGGGGGGGTGGTTTGTTCTGGGGGGGTCTGTATTAATGGAAGAGGGGTGGTTTGTACTAATGTAGGGGGGGTCTGTACTAATGGAGGAGGGGTGGTTTGTACTAATGTAGGGGGGTTGTCCTGGGGGGGTCTATACTAATGTAGGGGGGGTGGTTTGTCCTGGGGGGGTCTGTACTAATTGAGGGGGGTGGCTTGTTCTGGGGGGTCTGTACTAATGGAGGAGGGGTGGTTCTGTACTAATAGAGGGGGGTGGTTTGTCCTGAGGGGGGTCTATACTGATGGGAGGTCTGTACTAGTGAGCGGCGCACTATGTTTCTTCCCCCACCTTCATATTAGCCAGGGAAGAAAAAAAAAAAAAGGAGCAAAGAAGAGGATTGTGGGACATGTAGTCCCGAGGACTGGCAGCCCCACTGTAACACGGAAACTGCAGCCCACACAGCATGATCAGCTGAATGGGAGAGAGAGAACCAGAAGCCTGGGAAAGCTTTCAGGGAAGTACACCCAGGACTCCAGAGGGAGAGGGCAGTGCTGAGGGAACACCACTGACCTGCGCCACATGAGGGAAAGCCACACAGCCTGGTGCCATGCCTGGCAGAGAAAGGAATGGAGTCATTGCCAGAATATAGATCTGGGTTCTACCAAGAGGAATCACCACGGGCAATTCAGAGTGAGCTGACTCCTGATCAGAGGAACCGTTGCTGTATCGCTGGGTCAGGTGAGAGGGCCGATCGGTCATTATCTACCAACGTTCATAAGAACTGCAGTCTCTGATCATCTCCTGTACTATGTCTGCAGTCTCTGATCATCTCCTGTACTATGTCTGCAGTCTCTGATCATCTCCTGTACTATGTCTGCAGTCTCTGATCATCTCCTGTACTATGTCTGCAGTCTCTGATCATCTCCTGTACTATGTCTGCAGTCTCTGATCATCTCCTGTACTATGTCTGCAGTCTCTGATCATCTCCTGTACTATTTCTGCAGTCTCTGATCGTCTCCTGTATTATGTCTGCAGTCTCTGATCGTCTCCTGTAATATGTCTGCAGTCTCTGATCATCTCCTGTATTATGTCTGCAGTCTCTGATCATCTCCTGTATTATGTCTGCAGTCTCTGATCATCTCCTGTATTATGTCTGCAGTCTCTGATCATCTCCTGTATTATGTCTGCAGTCTCTGATCATCTCCTGTATTATGTCTGCAGTCTCTGATCATCTCCTGTACTATGTCTGCAGTCTCTAATCATCTCCTGTACTATGTCTGCAGTCTCGCGATCATCTCCTGTACTATGTCTGCAGTCTCTAATCATCTCCTGTACTATGTCTGCAGTCTCTGATCATCTCCTGTATTAGGTCTGCAGTCTCTGATCATCTCCTGTATTATGTCTGCAGTCTCTGATCATCTCCTGTATTATGTCTGCAGTCTCTAATCATCTCCTGTACTATGTCTGCAGTCTCTGATCATCTCCTGTACTATGTCTGGGGGTTTTTCTAACAGACTCTCTAACAGAAGCCCTCTCTGTGTGCATCAGAGAGACTCCCCTCCAGGTCTCATTAGTGTAAGCTCTTCCTGTATTTTCTTTATTGTTAAGAGATCATGGGAGGATCCCAGGGTAATGAAGACTTCTTAGGGGAGCATCTCTGTGTTTGAATCATTGCCATAGAAACATTTGTAAAGGGGAGGAGTTGGTAAGATGACCACGCCCACGTGGGTGCGCCAGAAATATTTCTGCACCCAGGCGTCTGTGACCCTAGGATCGGCCCTGGGCTTCTGTCTAAATTGTCCCTAGTATATGAATGTGAGTTCGGGGACCTTAGATTGTAAGCTCCTTGAGGGCAGGGATTGATGTGAATTTACAACGTATATGTAAAGCGCTGCGTAAATTGACGGCGCTATATAAATACCTGAAATAAATAAAATAAAAATTCAGAAGAACACTCCTCAGACTTTCCATATAGGTCTGCTCGGTGGTGAAGGCATCTGGGAGGTGTTTTGAGGAATCACTACTGAAATTTGTCCTCCTGGCCCCAATTACTAATTAATAGAGGTTGAGCCTTTTGCCCCGTACACACGAGCGGAATCTCCGTCGGAAAAAATCTTGGATGGTTTTTCAGAAGGAATTCCGTTCAAGCTTGGCTTGCATACACACGGTCACACCAAAGTTCTCTGAACTTTCGACCATCAAGAACATGATGTACAACACTACGACGATCCGAGAAAATGAAGTTCAATGCTTCCGAGCATGCAACGAATTGTTTCTGAGCAAGAGTGTTTTTTTTGTTGTTTCCGTGCATGCGTGATTTTTGCGCATCCGAATTGCATACAGACGATCGCTTTTTCGGATAGGAACTTTTTCCAACCGAAAAATAGAGCACCTGCTCTCAATCTTTTGCTGGTGGGAATTCCGCCAGCAAAAGGCCGATGGAGCATACACAAGGTCGCATTTTCCGACAAAAAGCTCTCATTGGTCTTTTGCTGGCGGCATTTCCGAACGCGTGTACGGGGCATGTGTGTCATTTTTAATCCTCTTTTTTTCTAGTGGGATGCCATTAAAGTTCATGTGTGCGTGTAAAGGCAGGCGTCCCAATACTTTTGACAATATAGCGTACTACAAGTTGCTTCTGAGCCTAGGGAATTTTTGCTGCTGTTGTTGGGTATTCTGATCCCCCGAACCTTCTGTCGCATTGGCCAAAGGAGCCAACATAGCAAAAAGTATGCTGATGGGGAGGAAGTCTGTTGCTGGCGGTAGGCCAGTGAGTGGTTGCGGGAACATGGCAAGTCAACAGGAAGGCCAGGAGGTCCCGTTTAAAAACCCAGCAGCTCCTTCAGTGGTCATTGCTAAATAAAAACGCAGCTCACCAGCTGCCAGAACAGACATGGAGCCCACATCTACGAACACTGTCAACAGGATTATGGTCTGTTTATAGTTTAGAACTGGCAGCTAAACTGAACATGATGCCACAATTTATCACCGCATTGCGAAAACAATTAAAACAATCGTTTAACGACATGACGACATCAGCTAGAAATGATGTTGACATTTCTAATAACCTAATAAACCTAGGGGTGCAGTTCTTATTACCCTTAGAACTCAGGGGCGCAGATTTCTTGTGCACATTATTCTGCAGAGGTTTGAGAATCTTTTTTTTTTTTTTTTTTTTAAATAATCGCAGAATGCATTGAGGTATAAAAACAATGAGGGTTTAACAACCCCATTAACCACTTCAGCTCTGAAATGTTTTAACCCCTTCATGACCAGACCATTTTTTGCGATACGGCACTGCGTTTTTTTTGTGTAACTGGCAATTGCGCAGTCATTGTGACGCTGTACCCAAATAAAACGGATGTCCTTTTTTTATATACCACAAATAGAGCTTCCTTTTGGGGGTATTTGATCACCTCTGCGTTTTTTTTTTTTTTATTTTTTGCGCTATAAAGTACCGACAATTTTGAAAAAAAAAAAAAAAAATATATATTTTTTACTTTCTGCTATAACACATATTCAATAAAATTTTTTTTTAAAAAATCTGATTTCTCCATCAATTTAGGCCGATCTGTATTCTGCTACATATTTTTGGTACATCATAATAAAAAAAAAAAAAAAAACCACCACACCCCAATAAGCCTAAATTAAATGGTTTGCGCAAAACTTATAGTCTACAAACTATGGAATATATTTATGGATTTTTTTTTTTATTTTTTTACTAGTAATGGCGGTGATCAGCGACTTTAGCAGGACTGCGACATTGCGGTGGACAAGAACGGACACCTAATGCTGCGTACACAGGAGCGGAATGTCCGTCAGAAAAAGTCCGATAGGAGCTTTTCATCGTATATTCCGACTGTGTGTACGCCCCATTACTTTTTCCGTCGAAAATTCAGATGGACTTAGATAGAGAACATGTTCTAAATTTTTCCGACAGAACTAATTACTAATCGGGAAACCCGCTCATCTGTATGCTGTTCCGACGTACCAAAAACGACACATGCTCTATTGCACGTACGAGACGGAAGCTATTGGCTACTGGCTATTGAACTTCTTTTCTACTCCCGTTGTACGTCACCTCGTTCTGGACGGTCAGACTTTGGTGTGACCGTGCGTAGGCAAGACCGCTTGAGCGGAACTCCGTTGGAAAAACCTTCAGAGTTTATTCAGACGGCAAAACCGGTCGTGTGTGTGTGGCATTACTGACACTTTTTTGGGAACCAGTGACACAAAGCAATCAGAATATTGGCATTAAAAAGGGGATTGATTCCAGAGATAAAACGATAATTCTCCCACTCTACAAGACTCTGGTCCGGCCGCACCTGGAGTATGCTGTCCAGCTCTGGGCACCAGTCCTCAGGAAGGATGTACTGGAAATGGAGCGAGTACAAAGAAGGGCAACAAAGCTAATAAAGGGTCTGGAGGATCTTAGTTATGAGGAAAGGTTGTGAGCTCTGAACTTATTCTCTCTGGAGAAGAGACGCTTGAGAGGGGATATGATTTCAATTTACAAATACTGTACTGGTGACTCCACAATAGGGAGAAAACTTTTTTTGCGAAAAAGAGTTTAACAAGTCTCGCGGCCACTCATTAAAATTAGAAGAAAAGAGGTTTAACCTTAAACTACGTAGAGGGTTTCTTTACTGTAACAGCGGTGTTTTGTCACATATGGCAACCCATCACATTTGGCTACCCGCTGGACTGCGCATGCACGACAGCGCCATATGCGTTCCATCACTGTGGCGATCTGCGCTTGCGCAGAATTTTGTGGCCACACCCCTGAGTCCAGGTTCACCATCTACGTGGACAGAGTTAGATTATAATTATGCAGAGCGAATCAAGGCCGTGCCCGAAGCGTGGCGAGTGAAGCGGCCCTGTGGCAAAGTGGCGTCTTACAACAGTGTTGGAACACACATGGCGGCATCGCGCATGCGCCCTCCATCGTGTAGCAAAATGTGATGAGTGGCCGAATGTGACGAAGCAGCGGCAAGGATGTGGGATTCCCTTCCACGGGCTGTGGTCTCAGCGGGGAGCATCGATAGTTGTACCTGAACGACCGCAACATACAGGAATATACAATGTAATACTGACATATAATCACACACATAGGTTGGACTTGATAGACTTGTGTCTTTTTTCAACCTCACCTACTATGTAATACTATATAACTATGTAACCAATACAGTGCTAAAAATATCCACCGTCACTGTACTAATGACAGTAAACAAATACTCTTGCACACAAGTGTGTTGATCGGAGATCTATAGTTCAGGATGGATAATGTCCTTGGCCTTTCTGCCCTCCAGGTTTGGGGGTATCCTAACAATCAAAGAGAGAATAGCGAAAAGGGGGGCGCCCCAGCCTTGTGCATTATCCTTAAATGAGTTTATTTAAAAAAAACAAAAACTAAATTTTAAAACTACTCACAAGTACGTGAAAGAGAGCGCAATGTAAAAGCCTTTCAAATGAGGGCAATCAGTCTGATAACCATAGTCTCCAGACAATGAAAGCGAGGACACGAGGACCACTGCTGGCCGACGCGTTTTGAAGGATTACCTTCTTTCTCATAGCTTACTAATGAAACTGGCAAGAAAGGAGTTAAATCAGGGGCGATCAAAGGGTTAGCTGTGAGCCTAAATTGTGCTTACTCACTGTGGGGGGATGGTGCTTGTACTATGGGAAGGCAGAGATCCGTGCTCCTGCTTTGCAGAAACACAGGATCACCACCTTCCCTACTGACAGAATCGCAGTCTGCCTTGTTTACATTCTGCTTCTTTCTTGAACGGTCGGTGGGTCCCAGCGGACATAGAGTCCGCCGGGCCTGCTGATTGGCTCCTGCTGTGTCCAATCAGAGCAGGAGTGGGTTGCCAGCAGCGTGCATCACAATCGAAGGTGCAGGATCACATACAGGTACGTGATCCTGCACGGGAGAGGCGCCCTGACGTCGTATATGTACTTTATATATAATTTTTTTGGGGGGGGATGGTTAGCTGCAGATCTCGTCTTAATGCACCCCTATGAAGAATACATCAGTGACCAGCACATAAACTCCCACCTTTTCACGGTTTCGGCAGACTTTTGCTCGGCGATCTCTTTCTCCAGTTCCCTCTCTTTGGCCTCTTTCTGTCCGATCGGACAATCCTCCGGAACGGTGAACAGGGAGAAGCCATCCTTGCCATCCTCTTCTCGCAGAACTTTGGCGAAGACCTTCTCTGCCAGGAGGCGGACCTGCTCATCCACCTCCGAAATATTAAGGCGTGGAAAGTGTCGGGGCATCTCGCCTGGAAGGAAAGGAGAAGCAAAAACGTGAAACCGTCACAAACGTATTTATGTTTTAGGGTATTGTGCGTTTATAATATAAAAGCCGAGGTTTTATAAAAACTTTACAAGTCCACATCATGGATACATTTCTGGCATTTCACAATATACAGCAATGGTAGTATTTGGAAAAGCTCCACCTTTTAATAATAAAAATCAACCCTTTGGCTCCAGTGACTTTGCCTAGGCTGAGATGCAGCCATCAGTCTGCTGTAGGCAGGAAGCAGCATTTTCTCAGTCTCCTCCCCACCAGCAAAGAATTGCACAGGCTTCATGATTTACATGAGTGTCTCTTCTCTGAGCCTGTATCGAAGTCCAGCAAGGAAGTAAGAGGCTGTATAACAAGCTGCTGATAAGGCCTGTGCTTGTATTTCACACTGGAAAAATACCATTCCCTGATGAAGGGTTACTTGGACGCCCGAAACACTTTAGCTACTGTTTTGGATTGTACCCCTGACTTAACCACTTGCCTACCGGGCACTTTCACCCCCTTCCTGCCCAGGCCAATTTTCAACTTTCAGTGCTGTCACACTTTGAATGACAATTGCGCGGTCATGCAAAACTGAGACAGATATAGCTTTCTGTTGGTGCCATTTAATCACCACTGGGTTTTTAATTTTTTGCTAAACAACCGGAAAAGAACCAAAACGTTTGAAAAAAAAAAATGTTTTTCTTAGTTTCTGTTATAAAATGTAGCAAATTAGTATTTTTTCTTTTTCACTCTTGTGCACTGATGGACAATGCTGATGGGCACCGACGAGGAGGCACTGATGAGCAATACTAATGGGCACCGACGAGGAGGCACTGATGGGCAATACTAATGGGCACTGACGAGGAGGCACTGATGAGTGACACTGATGGGCACTAATGAGGAGGCACTGATATTTCTGTTATAAAATGTTGCAAATTAGTCATTTTTCTTTTTCACTCATGTGCACTGATGAGGCTGCACTGATGGGCACTGATAAGCGATGCTGATGGGGAGACACTGATGGGCACTGATGAGGAGGCACTGATATGCAGTGATACTCATGAGAAGACACTGGTGGGCAACACTGGTGGGCACTTACAGGCGATGCTGATGGGCAACACTGATGGGCACTGACGAGGAGGCACTGGTGGGCAACACTGATGGCCACTGATAGGTGGCATTGATGGAGTGTAAATGATGGGCTGACAGTCTTGCCGGTTATCAGCTTTCTTTTCCTCACACAGACACAGCGTGGCAGGAAAGGACTGTCGATAACCAACAAGTCTGTTTACATTGTGATCCACAATATTTGTTTGAATGTTCAGTCGAAAATCTACTATTCTATGGCCAGCTTTAGACAATTGTCACCAGAACTGGTGTCCACAGACTTAAGTCTGTAGCTCTCCTCCATTAGTGTCTGTCTGCCCCACATTGTCCAATAAAGTAGGATGTTAGCAAAGTTGGCTAGATCACTTTGACGCAGTTGGTCACAGTAGGATCACTTTGACGCAGTTGGCCAGAGCGGGATCACTGTGACCCAGTTGGCCAGAGAGGGATCATTTTGATACAGATAGCCAACTTGAGCATATTGTTCAATACCACTTATGCAAACCAAGAATTCCTGCTTTTATGCAAAAATTTGCAAGCCTATGTAAAAGGGTATAGCAGAGGATTCATTCAGCGTTACCATAGAAAGGATTCCTCTCACCTCCAGTACTGGTAGCAACTAACGTTTTGGATTTCCCATCACTCTCTGTACCAGAAATAATAGGAAGAATCTCCCACTTTAATAGCCTCAGGCCAACTGTGCAAAGTGTGTTTTTAAAACCACATTCATATTTTGATATCTATTTTTTTTTTTAGTCTGTGCTTACAAAATTTTACAGAATCACTGAAGTGCTGCAATTCTCTTGGAGTTTTTCTATCCAGTCACTTGGGCTATACCGCTGCTGATAATTTTTTGGGCTCTGGCAAATCTGGCTGTGTACCCAGCTTAAAGAGTATCTGAACCCAGAAACCAAAATGTAACTGTAACTGGGAGCCCTGTATCCACTATGATCAGTGGCGGGCACACGCTCCTTTTACTCCAATCCCACAATTCCCCGGACATGACAAAGGGATATAAATCCCACCTCTTCCCATGCTCTGGTGCTCAGAGAGACCATGCCTGATGGGTCAGAGACCATGCCTGCTAGGCACATGGGCTGTTACCTGGTGTTGGCTCCTCCAACATAGTTGCAGGCTGCTGAATGAAAGCGTAAGAGCAGGAAGCTTCCTTGTAAGTTCCAGTAACTGCGCCAAATGGTCCAGTAGTATTGCCCTACCAGTGGAGTGGCCCAACTTCTTCAGCCAGCCTTTGAGAATCATCTGCCACCTAAGAATCTGGATCAGAGACGCCTGGATTTCCTGTGTAGAGTCTGTCCAGAGATCCTTGCAGCCAACTGCGCTCACATCATCCCATGGACATGCCAAAGGGATATAAATCCCACCTCTTCCCATGCTCTGGTGCTCAGAGAGACCATGCCTGATGGGACAGCAGTGGCTAGGCCCATAACTCCCAACTGTGCCTGATTTGGAGGGACTGTCCCTGATTTGGAGCAATGTCCCTCTGTCCCTCATTCCTCCTCATTTGTCCCTCATTTTGGTCTGATCTATATAGATGTATATAAAATGCACTTTTTATCTATCAAAAAGTGTTTTCCAGTGCTAAACCTTTCATCCGATTTATAAATTGCTGTATTTGTAAATTCCAAAAGCCAATACGGTGGTAAAAAAAAGCACTTGTGGGTTTAACCAATCTTGTTTTTTTGTAAAATTCTCCTTTAAGGGGGCGTGGCCAGGGGTGTGTCCTACGCCTGCATACGTTTGCTGATAGGTGTCCCTCATTCCCATCTCAAAAAGTTGGGAGGTATGTAGGCCCATGGGCTGTTACCAGGTGTTGGCTCCTCCAAAATGGTTCCTAGTGTGCAGGCTGCTGAATGAGAGCATAAGAGCAGGAAGCTGCCTTGTAAGTTCCAGTAACTGTGCCAAATGGTCCAGTAGTATTGCCCTTATAGTGGGGTGGTTCAACTTTTTCAGCCAAACCTAGAGGATCATCTGCCACCTGAGAATCCAGATCAGAGACTCCTTCTGGATTTCCTCTGTGGAGTCCATCCAGAGATCCTTGAAGCCAATCACCTGGGGATTCCATTTGCAGCCAGCCTCCTTGTGATGTCACTTCCATTTGAAGTGAAAGCAAATAACTACAGTGGAACCTCAGATTACGAGCATAATCCGTTCCAGGAGTATGCTCGTAATCCAAAGTAATCGCATACATATCAAAGCGAGTTTTCCCATTGAAGTCAATGGAAACTAAAAGAATTTGTTCCGCATTGACTTCAATGGGATGCAATACCGCATGCGGCCAGAGGCGGGGGGGCGCCGGAGAGCCTCGGAAACGGCCGAAAAGGCCCGAGCACACTTTAGCTGACCTCGGCAAGACTCCGTTCACGAGCCTTTCCGAGGTCAGCCGAACTGTCCTCGAGCCTTTCCGAATGCCAACGATCGGCGCCGTTCGGCTCCAGCGCCCCCCACCTCAGGCCAAAAATGGTACTGCACACCGCTTTTGGCCTGAATCCTGCTCGCATTGCGGGACAACACTCGCAAACCGCGTTAGCATTTTTAGAAATACAGTGCTCGTTTTGCGAAACGCTCGTTAACCGCGTTACTCGCAAACCGAGGTTCCACTGTATTTGTTTCTGATTGAACTGTACTGCTTAGATCTCAGCGATTCTTCCTTGTATCCTATTCTGATATACCGTGCTGCCACCTAGCGTTCTTAGTGGAAAGCTGCACCTAGGCAGCCCCGTGGCTTCAGTGGTTGCATTGTCTGTTATACAAGGGTTCTTCAAAAAGTTTCTGCACTTTTTTTGAACTATAAAAAAAATATAAAAAAGCTTGGAAACTTTTTGAAGACCCCTGGTACATTGTTCTTTGTTTATCACACACCTCTTACCATTCTACTGTTAGCATTTTCAATTCTTTCTGCATTTATCCAGTAAACCTCAAGTTACTGATCGCTCTTTGATTATTTGGCTGATACCTCAAGAACTACAAAGCATATTGCAGCCAAGGGCATAATTACAGATCATAGGGGCCATGGCCAATGGGGCCCCTCTGCTACCCCTCTCTGTGGCACTGGCCAACCTTTAATACTGTCACTGATCGTTAAGTATTCTCTGGCACACCCCTCCCCCCCCCCCGATAGCATTGGTGTTTGAGAATAACAGCCACAAGCAAGCGTTGGCGTCAGTATTGGTGTTCATGTGATAAGCACATCCCAGCCGGCATTGGTGTCAGTGTGATAAGAAAACCCCACATCCAGCTAGCATTGGGGCCAGTGGCAAGAGAAGACCGTACCCCTGGTCTGTGCCTACCAGCAAGCTCTAATTTTCTCGCAGATGCTCCTATCGGCTCTAACTAATCATGCCAGTGCCGAAACTTTAAAGTGGAACTCTGGGTAAAATCAGAAATTCCATATGCTACAGTCTGTCAATGGCATTAAAACAGCTTTTTTTTTGCTCCTCCTGTAACAGTTTTATTGCCTGTTGATCCTGTACAAAGCAAGGTCTATAAAGACATGAATGAGCGAGTTTGGGGTGGAAGAACTTGACTGGCCTGACCTCAACCCGATAGAACACCTTTGGGATGAATTAGAGCGGAGACTGCGAGCCAGGGCTTCTCATCCAGCATCAGTGCCTGACCTCACAAATGCGCTTCTGGAAGAATGGTCAAACATTACCATGGAAAGGGCCGGATTAACATAGGGGCTATTGGAGCTGCAGCACCAGCCTCCTACCATAATATAGGCCCTGGCTGGCCAGATTCACTGCCACTGCTATTTTCTGTCACTTGTAAACACGGAAGCCCGGCCTCCATGCTACAAGTGACAGCGCTGCTCCCTCAGGACTTCCCTGCACAGAACTCAGACACAGCTGCAGGGGCACGGATATGTTATGGGCATCACCAGAAGGCTTGCTGGCTGAGAAACCGCCTGGTACTCGAATGCCAACGCCCCCTCCTGGACGATCTCACTGCCAGCCGCTGCTGTCCAGTGATGGAGAGGCAGAGCCACAAACGGACTGTGTGGGAGGCTGAGACTGACTGCTTGAGAGGTAAGAGGAGGGGGGTAAGGCGAGGGAAGCAAAACAGAGGGGA
>NC_133334.1:25203293-25217321 GCF_042186555.1 Aquarana catesbeiana
CACACAGACAAAATGTAACAGACAAAAGAAAAGATGGCACAGATATAGTCAGAAGCAACACAATTAAAATTCAACCAGAGGTAAAATAAAAAAAATGTACAAGTGCACCAAATACTTGTGACGCCATGACAATCACTGGTCATCTAAAATGTTACTGGAGTAAAATGTAATTAGCCATAAGTTGGCAAAAGGTTTCATCTGCCACATTATAAAAATGAAACAACCCGTGTCTGAGAAACTTTGGAAGTTTTTCAGAAACTTTTTTTCATAGCGTTCAAACCAAACTTAAACAAAAGATGAGTTAAAAGGAAATAAAAAATACAGAATAAGCATAGACATGTTTTCTTGGGTCAAATGTATATAACTATAGGCACCAGTGCAGAACGTGCTCTACAATTGGCAAGGATTAGCCAAAGAGGTCTTACTTTACGTGCCCAATTGTATTAAGGGACCCGGAATGGCTGATGGCATTGGAATTTAAGGGTCGATGCTAAAAAAAAAAAAAAAAAAAAAAAAAAAAGTTTACAAAAACAGTTTGGGCAAAGTGGGAGTATAGGGAAAAGCTTACCTAATGAGCCAGAGACTGACATTGTTCCTTCACTGAAGACTATGTCCAGATTCTGTCAAATCAGTCCTAAAAGGTAGTTAAATTGGAAGTTTGGTAGGTAAGCCCAGTCGTAAGGGAGGCAATTCCAACACGTGAGCCCAGTCTTGACCAAGGCAAGTTTAAGAGGTGAGGCCAGTCGTGAGGTGAGGCCAATCGTGAGGTAAGCCCAGTTGTGAGAGTCAAGCACGTGAATCAATGATCCAAGTGTTAGATGGACAGGCCAAAACCTATGACACTCTTTACAGTAAGTGGGTCGAATACTACAGGTTGGTAAATGATTTCTTATTCCGAGAACCCTTGGTAACCTAACCTTGTTCTACTTCCACTCTCAAGGGAGTCTTTGTTCTTCTCCCAATCCTGAAGAAGCTTAGTCTTGGTTCTCCTCCCAGTCCTGAGGGAAATTAGTCTTATTCCACTCCGAGTCCTAAGGGAGCGTAGTGTTACAGTCCTGAGAGAGCTTAGTCTTGCCTGCTCCTGGTTCAGCAGGAGCTAATCTTATGTTCTACCCCCAGTCCTGTGGGAGAAGAGTTCTGATGTGCTCCCAGCTCTGTGGGAGATGAGCTCTGTTCTGCTCCCAACCCTTTGGGAGGTAAGTTCTATTCCACCCCCAGCCTTGTGAGAGGTAAGTCCTGTTCTCCTCCCACTATTGAAGTAGATAGGTATGGTTCCACCTCCAGACTTGTGGGAGGTTTTGATCTACCTCCTAGACTTGTGGGAGTTAATTTCTGTTCTGAAGAAGGTTCTGCTCTACAGTAGGTACACCCAGGTCTCTGGGGGGTAAGTTAAGTACTAGTGCAGGTGATTCCAGGAGTTGGATTGGCCTACAGATGTTTCTCTGATGCTGCACTGTCCCCTTCCTCTCTTACTCTGAGCTGAGCTCTTCCAGGCAGGATGTTTTGCTCAGACACGTTATAGGAGCTGGGTCATTCTGAGAAACTTGAACACTAACAGCCAGACAGCGAGGAGTAGGAGGAGGAAGCTTTTCTGTGATGACAGATTAACATCGCTTACATCTCAGGAAGGGAAGTATTTTTAGAGCAGATTACAAGCTGTAATAACAGTCGCCGAGTCATTGCACTGTGTCGCTTTTATAAGTCACGTCACACACCTGTTTAACATAAGTGTCACCTGATTCATATTTCACAACATTCAGCTACATTGTCAACATGACTTTTTCCTGAGTCAGGGAAGCTGTATGAATAGGACAAGATCAAGATCAGGGAGCATGGTGGAGAGCAAAGGACCAAAGGGGTGTTGGGGGGGGGGGGGGGAGCAAAGGACAAAATAGAGGGCAGGAAACCAAAATAGAGGGCACAGGACAAGATTGAGGGCATTTGGCAAAGTGGAGGGTATGGGACAGGATGGGGAACACAAGACAGATGCTATGGATCAAGATGAAGAGCGCAGATGTCAGGACTTGGATCACCTGCTGGTGGCACTGTGGTTCCCAGAGCTGAAGGCCACAGTTTTGGTGGCCACCAGCAGGTGTCTTCCAGCAGCCAGCAGATTCCAGTAACTAGGATCTACCTGATGCTGACTGCTGGGAGAGACCCGCTGGTGGTCACCAGAATGGTGCCCTTCAGCTCTGGGAACCACAGTGCCACCAGTAGGTGATCCAGATCCTGGGGGCAACTGGGAAAATGGGGTTATGGGGGGGGGGACAAAGAAGGTATAGGGCAGTGACGGCGAACCTTGGCACCCCAGATGTTTTGGAACTACATTTTCCATGATGCTCAACTACACTGCAGCGTGCATGAGCATCTTTGGAAATGTAGTTCCAAAACATCTGGGGTGCCAAGGTTCACCATCACTGGCATAGGACAAACTTTTAAAATAACTGTAAACCACGCAAGTAGTGCACATGTGTTGTGCTGAAGTGCAAAAACGTAATTCATCATACACATAAATTCTTGAATTTTTATGAAGTGCAAATAGTGAAAAAAAAAATTAAACAACAATATGTGAAAAATTAGTGTCTATACAAAGATACAGTATATGGTCAAAAGTATTGACACCTGCCTTTACACGCACATGAACTTTAATGGCATCCCAGTCTTAGTCCATAGGGTTCAATATTGAGTTGGCCCACCCTTTGCAGCTATAACATCTTCAACTATTCTGGGAAGGCTGTCCACAAGGTTTAGGAGTGTCTATGGGAATGTTTTACCATTCCTCCAGAAGCATGTTTGTGAGGTCAGGCACTGATGTTGGACAAGAAGTCCTGGCTTGCAGTCTTCGCTCTAATTCATCCCAAAGGTGCTCTATTAAGTTGAGGTCAGGACCCTGTGCAGGCCAGTCAAGTTCCTTCACCCCAAACTCGCTCATCCATGTCTTTATGGACCTTGCTTTGTGCACTGGCCCCTTCCTGTTCCGACATGACTGCGCACCATTGCACAAAGCAAGGTACATAAAGACATGGATGAGCGAGTTTGGGGTGGAGGAACTTAACTGACCTGCACAGAGTCCTGACCTCAACCCAATAGAACAGCTATGGGATGAATTAGAGTGCAGACTGTGAGCCAGGCCTTTCGTCCAACATCAGTGCCTGACCTCACAAATGCGCTTCTGGAAGAATGGTCAAACATTCCCATAGACACACTCCTAAACCTTGTGGACAGCCTTCCCAGAAGAGCAGAAGCTGGTATAGCTGCAAAGGGTGGGCTAACTAAATCTTGAACTCTACGGACCAAGACTGGCATGCCAATAAAGTTCATGTGCATGTAAAGGCAGCAGTCCCAATACTTTTGACAATATAGTGTATTTTAAAAGTCCCAAAGCCAAAAGAAAGTCCCCTTTAAATATGCATGGATTCAAATCCTTCGGTATTCCAAAATGGTGCAAACATAAATTCACCACAAGAAAACAGCTACCACTATATTTAATCTAGAAGGGTTTTATAGGTTTTGTAGATGTGGACCCTGTAGAAGCACACAGAGGGCTCCTAGGAAAAGGACATCTTTAACCTCTCCAATCCATAAAGAGTACCCCATTAAACCATTCATAACATGCGTTACTAGACATGTCACCTATGTCCTGGAATGTACATGTGGCTACCAGTACGCAGGCAGGACCTCCAGGACATTAACTACTAGAGTTAGTGAACATATAACAAATATCCATAGTGGATTTTCTCAACATAGTGTGTTCATCCATTTCAGGATTGTACACAACCAAGATCCAGCTGGTCTATCATTTTATGCCATTGACACCATCAACAGACTCTGGAGGGGTGCCAACATGATCCAGAAAATATCGAAGAATGAAACGAAATGGATCTTTGAATTACAAACTTTGACACCACTAGAGCTAAATGTAGAATGCGATTTAAATTGCTTCATTACAGATTATTAATTTTAGAGGTCACCTTTATTTATTTTATCAATATTACATTTTCCTCCATGTAATTAATATTTTTTCTGTTTTAGTAAATATATACCACGAATCACCATTATTCAAATGTAAAGTTTTTTATGTATGACTAGTTATTTTATTTCCACATCTACTCCTATTAACCTTGTTTTATTATCCAATTTCTAAATATTTTATCCAACCTTGTGAGTGTTCATATGGGTCACCTACTCACCCAACTCATCTATTTAACACCATATGTCACATTTTAATATTCAATATTTTATCATTAATTTTCACTTGGCAAATTGTCCCACAACATCTACCTTTATTTTTTCACTTTTATGTAATATTATATCACTCCACTGGATGGCCTCTAATGTGGTCGAGCAAGAGCTCATTTACTGCCTATGACCAGCAGAGGGCCTTGTATTTTTTCAATATCCCACTCGTCCTATCTTCACTCATTTTTTTTTAAATTTAATTTTTACTTTTTTTCTCCATATGGACGTACATATATATAAAATCTTCATTTGTAGATATCAATGTTATCTAGACATTGTTTAACCACTTACCAACCCGGCCAATTCTGACACTTCGCTCCTACATGTAAAAATCATAATTTTTTTGCTAGAAAATTACACAGAAACCCCCAAACTATATATATATATATATATATATATATAAATATAGAATATACATAAATATAGAATATACATAAATATAATAATATATATATATATATATATATATATATATATATATATATATATATATATATATATACACAGAGGGATCGTAGAGAATACAATGGCGGTCATTGCAACTTTTTACCTCGCACGGCATTTGCGCAGCAATTTTTCAAGCGAGTTTTTTTGGAAAGCAAAGTTTCATGCTTTTAAAAAAAAAAAAAAAAAAAAAACAGTAAAGTTAACCCAATTTTTTTGCATAATGTGAAAGATGAAGTTGCGCCGAGGAAATAGAAACCTAACATGTCACGCTTCAAAATTGCACGCGCTCGTGGAAGGGCACCAAACTTCGGTAATCCCCATAGGCGATGATTTAAAATTTTTTACTGGTTACCTGTTTTGAGTTACAGATGAGGTCTAGGGCTACACACGGGGACAGGGGCACTTTAACAATTTTTTTTTTTTATTATTAAATTTTACTTTGACATTAAAAAAAAAAAAAAATTTTGATCACTTTTATTCCTATGACAAGGAATGTAAACATCCCTTGTCATAGGAATATGGCATGATCGGACCTCTTTACAGTGAGATGTGGGGTCTTATTGACCCCATATCTCACCTCTAGGCTGGGAAGCCAAAAAAAAAAAAATGGATCACGGCTTCCCAACCAAGGCGGCGCCATTTTTTTGAATGCAGAGGCTGGGCGTGACATCATAATATCGCGCCCGGCCTCCGACGATCAGAGAGACTCCGGCGACCATCTGGTCCGCCGGAAATCTCTATGGTGGACATCCGGGGCTGGCGGATCCGTTGTCAGACTCAGCGATCTCAGCGGTGAGTCGGTAGAAGCACAGGAGGGCGGCGGGGGGGGGGGGGGGGGGGCGACACACACGTCCCCTCTCGCTGCGCGTAAGAACGATCAAGCGACTGATCCACCGCTATGATCATCCTTATGGTGTAGGGTATCGCCGGCTGAAAACGGAAATATCTGAATGATGCCTCTAGCTGCAGGCATCATTCATTCATACCCCCACAAACCTAGGACGTCCCACGGTCGGCAAGTGGTTAATAAAATTTGTACGCTCCCTGAGTATGCAGCATGGTGTTTACATTGAACCAACCAGATTTGTAGTAAGGGTATAAATGCCCACAACAAACATGGCGAATTGACCACTTCCTGATGATGGCTTTGTGATAGTCCGAAACGTTGCAGGTTACACTGCGTCTCTTCCGCCCATACAAAACTGACCTATGTGGGGCACCCAGTGTGAACAGCATCGCACAGGAGAAGTCAATTTAAGCACAAGCACTTTATTTCATTACCTAATGGGACTTTATTAACCCTTTGCGTGTTCTGCAGGTTTTACATGAATTTGATCAACCCTAAGCACAGCAAACTGTTTTTACATTCCTACTTTGCTTCTTTACCATTTGCTTATTAGCGAGTTTTTTTTACTGCAAGCTGGAGTTTGATTATTAGTTCTTTTTATCCAAAGGCACCGAGGTTTATATTTCTCTGTTATAATCCACCACAACCAAGAATAATAAAGCTGGGGGCTTTCCAGACCACAGTGACCCCCCCCCCTTATTCAGGGTAGTCAACAAAGGCTCCAATATTATGCATCAGCATTAAGGGGCACCATTGGTCACCAGGGTGGACATCAGGACCCAACGCCAGACAGACTCCTCCAAATCTCTGATAGCTCAAATTCATGTAGGAATAAACATATATACGCTCCTCATAGTGTAATGTGTTAAAATATACGTTTTATTCAGTTAAAATCTTACTTACATCTGCAAACAATGCACATTGTACAAGAAATCACTCAGCTGGAAGTTGGATAATAATTCCAGTTAACTTCTGGTACGCGATGACGCCGCTAGGAGGGCCAGGGCGGAATAAAATCTGAAACAATGTGAAAAATTAGTGTCCCTACAAAGATATATTAAGTGCCCCAAAGCCAGTACGCGATGACGCCACTAGGAGGCCCGGGGGCGGAGCCTGCTAGTGACATCATCACGTACCGGCTTTGGGGCGCTGAATATATATCTTTGTTAGGACACTAATTTTTCACATATTGTTATTACTTATTCACTATTTGAACTTCATAAAAATATATAAAAAAAAGTATTTGTGTATGATGGATTAAGTTTTTGCACTTCTGTTAAAAAAAAATACGTTTTTGCACTTCAGCGCAACACATGTGATTTACATAGGACAAAACTTGACTGGGCCAAGATAAGATGGTGACCAGAAGGACGTGAAAAGCATGGGAAGAGATGAAAATGTACAGGAAAAAAAAAACAAAGCATAGAACAACATGAGAACTATTAGACAAGATGGGAAAGTATGGAACAGGAAGGGAAGCATAAGACAAGATGGAGAGCAGGAAGACCGAAAACAAATCAAAAAAAAAAAAAAAAAAAAAGGGGGGCTATGGGATAAGATTGGAGGCACTGGACAAAAAAAAAAACAAACTATGGAGTGAGCAGGACAAATAGAGGGGCCCAGGGGAAAATGTGGGTTATAAAGACAGAAATGGAGGTCATAGGACAAACTGCTGGGCACAACATAAGATGGGAAACCAGAAGGACACGATGGAAGGAATGGGAAAAGATGGACAGTACAGAACAAAAACAGAGCACAGAACAAAATGTGATAAAGATGGGATAGCAGAGGATAAAGTGGAGTTTATGGAACAGGATGAAAATCATACGACAAGATGGACGCTTTAGGGCAAGAGGACGAGCTTAGGGACAAAGGCGCTTATGGATAAGATGGGAAGCACTGGCCAAGTTGAAGGGCACAGGATGAAAAAGGAAACAAAGAGCACAGGACGGAGTACAGGAAAAAAAAAAAAAGGGGTTGTGGGACAAAAATGGACGGCATAGGACAATTTGGCCGGGACGTGATAAGATGGAGTCCAGAGGGATGAGATGGAAAGCACAGGAAAATATGGAGCGTACAGAACAAAAACGGGACTATGAGACAAGATGAGGAAGCACAGGATAAAGGGGGCTGTATGGCTCAGAATGGGAAGCATGAGACAAGGATGAAGCGCAGGAGGACAAAAGAGGCTATGGGATAAGATGGCAAGCACTGGGCAAGATGTGATGGGCACAGGACAGAAAAGGAAGCTATGGAGAATGTAGGACAAAAAGGGGGGCACAAGGGGAAAATGGGGGTTATAGGACAAGAATAGAACAAATAGGACAAACTTGTAGGCATAGGATAAGATGGTGGCCAGAGGGATAAGAAAAGCCGGAAAGTAAAGCAGAAAAAAACTGGATTACACAATAAAATGGGGGCTTTTAGATAGGATTCGAAGCACAGGATAAAGTGTAATGTATAGAACAAGATGGGATGGAAGTACACGAGAAGATAGATGTTATGAAACGAGATGAACAGCAGAGGACAAAAAAGGAGGCCATGGGATAAGATGGAAAGCACTGGACAGGATGAAGAGCACACGCAATAAGGAAGCTATGGAGATCACAGGACAAAATGGGGACCACAGGGGAAAATGGAGGTTATAGGACAAGAAAGGAGGGCATAGGACAAACTGGTTGGGACAAAATGAGATTAAGGCCAGGGGAACAAGGTGGAAGGTACGGGAGAAGATGGAGAGTACAGAACAAAAACGGGGGCTATGAGACAAGATGGAGAGTATGGGATAAAGTGGAGTGTATGGAATAGGATGGGGGAGCCCAGGACAGGATGGATGCTATGGGATAAAAAGGGAGAAAATACCAGACTATGGGATGAGATTAGAAACGCTGGACAAGATGAGGAGAACAGGACAAAAGGGAAGCTATGGCGAGAACAAGACAAAATAAAGAAGGGGTGCAGGGGAAAATGAGGGTTATAGGACAATAATGGAGGGTTTAATACAAACCGGTGGGAACAGCAAAAGATGGAGGCCAGAGGGAAAAAATAGAAGGCACAGAAAAAGATGAAGCGTACGGAACAAAATGGGGGGCTAAGAGAAAAGATGAGGAGCACATGAAAGTGACGTATATGGAAAAGAATGGGAAGGACAGGATGGACGCTGTGGGACAAGATGGAGAACACCAGACAAAATCAGAGGCAGGTCATGCCATAAGATAAGAAGCACTGGACAGAATGAGGAGCACAGGAGACTGTGGGAAATGATAGCAGAAGGGGATAAAAAGGAGAACAAGTGCTCAAATGAGGAACTCACATGTTACGTAAAGTCAAAAACAGTAAATGAAATACCAGAAATGAAGAACAAGACCGAGGCCCGAGGACAAGATGGGGGTGAAAAAGACAAGATGGCGAGCACTGGACAAGACAGAACCATATGTGTCGTGAAAGACAAAATGGAGAGCAGAGGGCATATGACTGATGACCATTCACCACTTAAAATGTGTGAGATAGAATTAGATAGTACATAACAGCAAGCGTGGCATGAACTGTGCCCATAGGGCAACCAGGATAGTAAGCCACGGGACAACATACTCTCAAGTGCTCTGGAAAGGAAGCAGACCAGCCTGTACAGTGGACAAACTCTAGTGATACGTAGACGGGAGGGTTGAATACACATCACCTAATTGTTACATCATTAGCCCACACAAGAACGAAGGTGCCAAGTAAAGGAGAGCATGCATTAGCCTTTTGTCAAAACAACAGGACTGACAGCTGGTCCCTCCAACCTACGGAACATTTCAAAGTACAATTTCCTGCAGCAAAACTAACAGCGTTCGCCTCTTGACTGACTGATGGAAAAGATAAAGTGATGGCTTGCTGGTGAGCTACAGAAATTTGTCAAAAAATTTTGGTCAACCCAATTTGCACCATACTTGATGCCTTCTCCTTTCCCTTCAAAATGGATCAGTCTATCCCTATCCATGCTTCATTCTGGGACTCGTTACTTATCTTACCACCTCTGCTGCAAGCCAGTTCCAGGCGTCAACTACTGCAAAATTGCACAATGCAGCACGGGATTCCCTTTTCCAAGTCCTTAATCTTCTCGCAAGGCATTCATTATTGTTAAACTTATTGCCTGACCTTGGCTTCATGGAAAGGAGAGGAGGCAAAGTCAGGGAGCCGTCCCACGCCCCTGCATCAAGTGCCAGGTATTTGCACAATCATGCAGCATCATCGATTATACAAAGCAGGGGTTGCAGGCAATGCCCCCACAAGGTGCAGAGAGGTACAAGTCACTTTACCTTATAGCCGGGGGGGTGTACAGGTGACAACCTTAAGAGCTCTGTAGGTCCTGGCGTGAAGAAGGACGGTCCTGCAAAAGTCTGAAGATCCAGTTACCCTCAAGCTTGCTGTCCCGATTCCGACGGGGGAACTCCTTGCTGGGATCAGATTTCAGCTGGAAAATAAATTTATTGTTATTTATCTAGCTAGCAGCACTTTGCGTAGTCCTTGGACCGGTGTCAAGGTGGTCCCTAATAAGGCAACTTTACAGGAGTGGAGAGGAGTGGTGGACCAGCCCTGGGTGTACACCGCACTCTGCCTATCATGAATCCAGCGGGGAACGCTTAGGATATTAAGACGCAGAAGTCTCAGGCACTTCCTGAACACTGCTGTACAAACCACCAACATGTTTTTTGTTGTCCTGGTTTACGTTTTAAAGGGACAACGTTCTAAAATGTTCTTCACCTGGAAAGCTGGCTGTGTAACTCTACACCGGGTCATAGCTGAAGGACAATAGCTGCCGGCTCTTTAAGTTTAAGGCAAAACATTAAGGTTGGTTATACATTATACAATTTTCCTTTAGGCTACTTTCACACTGAGGCGCTTTACAGGCGATACAGCGCTAAAAAACGCCTGCATAGCGCCTGCAAAGAGCCTCTCCTGTGTCTCCAGTGTGAAAGTCCGAGGGCTTTAACACTGGAGCGGTGCGCTGGCAGGACGGAAAAAAAAAAAAAAAAAGTCCTTCAAGCTGCATCTTTACAGCGCTTCCCATTGAAAACAACGGGGCAGCGCCGCAAACCCGCCGGCAAAGCGCCGCTGCAGCAACGCTTTGTGGGCAGCTTTAACCCTTTTTCGGCCGCTAGCAGGGGTTAAAAAAACCCCGCTAGTGGCCGAAAATCGCAGCTAAATCGTCAGTAAAGCGGCGCTAGATATAACGCCGCTTTACCGTCGACGCCCACAAAGCTCCAGTCTGAAAGCGGCCTTAGATTTACCAAACTCATTTAATATGAGGTCAAACCTAAACACTCAATTCGTTATGCAACAAGCAGGCCCTTCTACTACATAGTTGAAGGTAAATCTAAAAGGAAATTGAATAAGAAAATTGTATCATTTATGGCCAGTTTAAGACTGGGTTCATTTTTTTTGCATTCCCATGCAGTGTTAACCCTTTTTTTTTTAAATGCACTTTAGGTAGCACTGATGGGCACTGATGAGGCGGCACTGATGGTCACTGATGAGGCGGCACTGATGAGGCGGCAATGATAGGCAAAGATTGGCAGCACTGGTGGGCACTGTTGGGGCTGCACTGATGATCAGTGCCCCGATTATTGATGTAGATGTCCCCTGTGCGGATTGTCGCTTATCGGTTCTCCTTTCCTCACGGGCTGTCAGTGTGAGGAGAGGATTGCCGATAACTGGCATATCCTGTTTTGCACTGATCAGCTGTGATTGGCTCTTTACCCCGATTTATTATCCGCTGTGTCCAGAGGAGACAGCGATCACAGATCACTGCCGATGCGCGCTGCAGGGGGTTCGCGGAAAACGCGATCACGGGAGGATGTCATATGACGCCCTCCGGCAATGTGCAACCATACATGGTTAGAAAATTGTTCGAAAAAAAAGTTGTATTTGATAAAGATCTGTTATACGTGCACGCGATAATGCCACCATTGTATAAAAATATTTCTCTCCAATTGTCAACATATTATCGATCGTTAACAGCATAAATGGTACATTTTGCATCTATGGACTTGTACTTCCTGGGTTAGGTTACAACATGCACATGTGCTGGAGGTTTTTTTTCAAACTGTTTCTGGCTCGCAGTCCCCGTCCCAATTCATCCCAAAGGTCTTCTATGTGGTTGAGGTCAGGACTCTGCAGGACAGTCAAGTTCCTCCACCCCAAACTCGCTCATCCATGTCTTTATTGACCTTGCTTTGTGTACGGGTCCAAACCATTTGGTGGAGGGGGGATTATGGTGTAGGGGTTCTCAGGGGTTGGGCTTGGCCCCTTAGTTCCAGTGAAGGGAACTCTTAAGGCATCAGCATACCAAGACATTTTGAACAGTTTGGGGATGGCCCGATCCTGTTCCAACATGACTGCGCACCAGTGCACAAAGCAAGGTCCAAAAAGACATGGATGAGTGAGTTTGGGGTGGAGGAACTTAACTGGCCTGCATAGACTCCTGACCTCAACCCAATAGAACTCCTTTGGGATGAATTAGAGTGGAGACTGTGAGCCAGGCCTTCTCATCCAACATCAGTGCCTGACCTCACAAATGCACTTCTGGAAGAATGGTCAAACATCCCCATAGACACACTCCTAAACCTTGTGGACGGCCTTCCCAGAAGAGATAAAGCTGTTATAGCTGCAATGGGCGGGGCCAACTCAATATTGAACCCTACGGACTAAGACTGGGATGCCATTAAAGCTCATGTGTGTGTAAAGGCAGGTGTCCCAATACTTTTGGTAAAATACTAATATTTTTTGCTTTGGCCATAGACAGATACCTTACTGATTTTGGCACGCAGACACCCATCCATTCTTTTGTGCATTTTCATTCCATTGGAACCTGGTGAAGCTTCTCTTTGAACCCTGCCAGTTGTCACAGAAAAGGCAAACCCAACACCATAAAAGTCTCTGTATGTGATAATGTCCAGAAGCTTTATGATCCCCCCTTGTAAAAGCCCAACTTAACCCAATCACCCCCCAATCACTGCGGGCAACGCCCAGGTTGCACAGATCGGTGGAAGTCTCAGGCTGTGCGTGTATGGGACGCTCTGAGCTGCGGCGGGGGTAGGATTCGGACTCCTCATATTCTCTGTATTGATTCCACTTCCTGCCTAATGGATCAGATGACATAAAGCTTTTAAATGTGTAATGGAGCCATTATCAGCGGCATATCCAGTGTAATGCGTCTCCCATTTCCCTCCTCGCCGCTCTAATGGCTTCCTCTCCAAGTTATACGGTTATTCGCCACTTTGCAGGCAGGCGGTCTCTGAGTGAGATCACGCACGCTTCCTCTTGTCAGCGCTGATTAAAGTGGACCTGTCAGTAACCTTGCAAGTCTGAATAAATTCCCGACCTGTCACAATACACAGGAACAGCATCACTTTCCAGAAGTGCTCCACCTTTTATCATTTAAGACCATCCTTGAGCTCCAATCAGTGACTTTGCTTGGGCTGAGGTGATGTCTTCAGTCTACTGTAGGCAAGGGGGAGCATTTCCTCAGTCTCCTCTCCCTCGGTGATTAGTCTGCAATATTGTAACTTTGCAGCAGGCAGGAGGAAGCTATTCCTCATCCCCCCCCCCCAGGGATCAGACTGTACATTGTAACTTTGTAGTAGGCAGGGGGAAGCATTTCCTCCCCCTCCACTCCCCTAGTGATCAGACTGCAATGTTGTAACTTTGTAGGCGAAGAGGCTGAAGCAGGGGGCTGATCTGTGTCAGGCATTTGGGTACACAGCCAAGAGCTGTACAGGCAGGGCCGGGATATGGGGCCAGGAAGGACAAGGTTCAGGAGGGGCAGTTGCCCTGGGAACTGAAGTTTATTATGAGGGTGGGGGGTGCCAAAAGGAGTTTTTGGGGGTGGGGATTTGTGTTGGAAGGGAAAACTTGGGGGGTGGCAGGGGGTATTGTTCTAGAAGGGGAAATTTTTTTTTGGGGGGGGGTGCTAAGAGTGGGGATTTAGAGGGATTTGTGTTGGGATGGGGGGAAGATTTGTACTAGGAGGGGAGATTTGGGGGGAATTTGTGTGGGGGGGGATGTGTGACAAATGACCGGAGAATAGCAGTCAGGGAGAATAGGGCCTTAGATGATCTCATACTGCGGATATACAGCTATAAAAAAGGTGCCCCACACATCTGTGTTCGGAAAGGCCAGGAGCCCCAGGCCCTCCCCTCGGGGAGGCCAGGAGCCCCAGGCCCTCCCCTCGGGGAGGCCAGGAGCCCCAGGCCCTCCCCTCGGGGAGGCCAGGAGCCCCAGGCCCTCCCCTCGGGGAGGCCAGGAGCCTGAGACAATTGGCACAGGCTCCTGATCATGTGATCACTGATAGCCAATCACAATGATTACTAGTTTGAGACTCCTCCCCTGTATCTCTTTCTCCTCAGTGAGAAGACAACACAGCATAAGACCCACCACCATGCTATATATGGAAAGGGGTTAAAATAAAATGTCTTCATACCTTTTTTCCCCCAAATGTCTTCAGACTGGTA